>NC_056006.1:67187723-67492366 GCF_018446385.1 Zingiber officinale | reverse complement strand
TTAGGTTGTGTTGTACCATAAGGCACCATCTACCTCTCTTTTATAATCTTTGGTGAATGCTAAAAAGGAAAGTTTTAAACATAATTAAAACTTCATTTTAATTCCAACCATAGCTTTGGCAACAAAAAATGAAAAAAATTAAAATTAAAATATCTCTTTTAAATCCCTTTGTAGATAGCTATAAAAGGAAAGATTTTAAAATTAAAAATTTTCTTTTAAATCCCTTTGTGGATGACTATAAAAGGAAAGTTTTAAAATTAAAATCTCTCTTTTAAATAATTGTAGATGACTAAAAAAAGGAAAGATTTTAAAATTAAAATATCTCTTTTAAATCCCTTTGTGGATGACTATAAAAGAAAAATTTTAAAAATTAAAATATCTCTTTTAAATCCCTTATGGGATAACTATAAAAGGAAAGATTTTTACAATTAAAATCTCTCTTTTAAGTCCCTTGGAGAATGGCTATAAAAGAAAAGATTTTTACAATTAAAATCTCTCTTTTAAATCCCTTGGAGGATGACTATAAAAGGAAAATTTTTAAAATTAAAACTCCCTTTTAATTCCCTTGTGGCCGACCCCTTGCTTGGGCACCAAGCAAGGCTTGGCCGGCCACCCCTTAGGCTCCAAACAAAGCTTGGTCGGCCCCTTGCTTGGGCACCAAGCAAGGATATGTCCGGCCCATTACTTAGGTAAGAAGTGGGACTTGGGTGGATGCGAGACTTTATACATAGAGGCTACAACAGGTATCTAGAGGAGAAATTGGTTTTGGCCTCCTGATGAGCTTGAGCTTCCTGTGTTCGACCCGAACACCCAACTCAAGTTCATCAATAATAACTCATACCACTAAAGAGTTATTATTGAACTACCGCACCAATCCTATATTAAATTATGGACTCCTTATCATGAGTGCATTAATCTCTCTGTATTTAAGATATCGAATGCCCATTAATTAAATGAGTTATTGACAACTCACTTAATTAATATCTAGCTCCAAGAGTTGTACCACTCAACTTCATTGTCATGTCGGACTAAGTCCACTTGTAGGGTTTACATGACAATCCTTATAAGCTCCTCAAGGGGACATTATCAACCTAGATAAGTAGGACACAGTTTCCTTCTATAATCAATAACACACCATATAAATAATATTATTTCCCAACTTTCAGACCTATTGATTTGACGAATAAATCTCACCCATTGATAAATCAAAGAAATAAATACTAAGTATATGTTCTTGTTATTATATCGGGATTAAGAGTACGCACATCCATAATAACAAAGGTTATGTTCTTTTATGCAGTCAGTATAAAAGGAACAACATCAAATGGTCCTGCTCAATACACGCATAGTGTACTAGTGTAATTTTATAGTCAAGATAAACTAATATCAAATTATACTACAACCATTCCAATGGTTTGTCCCAATCCATCTTGGTTGTGAGCTACTATTTATAATTTATAAGGAACTGATAACATGATCTTCTGTATGACACCACACACCATGTTATCTACAATATAAATTAAATGGACAATTACATTTTACTAAATGCAGACATTTGACCAATGTTATTCTCATTCAAAATAAATGTTCATACAAAAAGCTAAGCTTTTAGTATACATCCTAACATGACTCCCTCACCAGGAGAATCAATTCATGGCCTAAGAACACTTTGTCTTACGCTGAGGAAGCCTAACTCATTGTCTCAGTTCTTCAGATTATTGAATGCTATTGGATGTCCATCTTGTCTCTCCCTTGTGGAGTTATAAACCACATTTATAGTATTTATAGATCATTTACATGGACTTCCAAAAACCCCTATAGTATTGTTAGAGTTATATAGGCCTAAGGATAAGGTGGTCTTGGCTTGAGAGACTTAAAAGCATGGAACCTTACCTTATTGGCTGAGGTGCTATGGCGTATACAAGACAAGTAAGATACCTTATAGATATTATTGGTACACCACTGATATTTATAGCATATGGGGATATGGGAGTGGCAAGTTAGACACACTAACTCCCCACTCATTAAGAAGGTGTTGCACATCAGAGATAGTATTTTGATAGTTGCATATAGTCCAAAGGTGGCTAAGAAAACCCTAGCTACATAGTTAAGTCAAAGGAAGGGGGGGGGGTGCGGAGGGCCTATGACTAATTCAGAGATGTTAAGCCCAGGAAGCTATGGGTAAAGACAATTTAGTAGAAATATCTTCAGCCGAGCCATGCTTTTACACTTTGTCTATTGGCTCACGGGAGGCTCCATGCATGAGCTAGACAAGATTATCTGGAGGATAGACAGTGTGCTTTCTGTCGACTGGAAGAGCAGACACTTGATCATGTGTTCTTCTGATGTGGTCCTATCAGCTAACGTTGGGAAAGGGTCAGGGCATAACTATAGATAAGACCTGAGATGACCACATATCTGCGTATACTATGGGTATTCAAACTTCAGTACCAAAGGACCTCCACCATGACTAGGCACACCACCTTACCATATCAGCATTATTGCATCACATATGGAGGGCAAGGAAATGCAACATGTTTGAAGGGATGTAATTTGATGTAGAGCTGATTTTCAAGAAAGTACATATCCATATCTTCATGACACTTGACGTATACTTAAATCAGGTACTTCAGTGAGAACATGTATTTTTTTGATAATGCCCTATTACTCATACATTATATTGCATGTTGATATACATATAGGTTAGTTAGGATTGTAATAGCATGCATTTTGGTAGTGCCATGAGTGATAGTGACAATGCACATTTTTAGAGAGCATGCATTTTTTAGTTGATAGAGAGCATGCATATAGATAGGTTTCCGACAGACTCATCAATGATTTTGGGAGCTTGCATCCTACATATATGATACGATGCATGAGAATGGGGTCAGGCGGATAACGTGGTCAAAAGTCAAGCCCATGGGATGATCAGAAGTCTAGCCCCCGTGGAGGTCAGAAGTCAAGCTTGCGTGGCCATGGTAAGAGTCTCAATTGACGGAGCAGTCAAAAGATAAGATTACAAGTTGGACAAGATCCAGCCTCCATGGCAATTAAGGGCAGGGCCCATAGGGCAGGTAAAGGCGTGGAAGGAAAGACCTCTGGCGTAGAATAGACTTGGCGTATAGGTTGGGATGTACGGACCAGGGATGACAGAGGACCGAAACAGGTCGATATACAGACCTAGCGTACAGGTCGGGACGTACGAACCATAGATTACAGGGGACAGAAGCAGGTCGGTATATAGACCTGGCGTATAGGTCGGGACGTACGAACCATGGATTATAGAGGACAGAAGCAGGTTGGTAGGTGATGTCTACCAAGGATACGGGTCGAGACTTCTAGCATTGCGGCGCAATATCCATCGACAAACGTACAGGTCGGGAGTATGCTTACCAAGGATACAGGTCGAGACTTCTAGCCTTGCAGCGCAAGATACATCGACAAACGTACAGGTCGGGAGTGTGCTTACCAAGGATATAGGTCGAGACTTCTAGCCTTACAGCATAAGATACATGCACAAGCGTACAGGTCTGGAATGTGCCTATCGAGGATACAGGTCGGGATTTATATCCTCACGACATTGGATAAAGGGGATCAAAGAGTATAGGTCGAAACTCAAGATAAGCGGAAGTAGGCCGAAACATATAGGTTAGGATTTATAGTCTTATGGCTCAGGATACATGGATCGATGAAACGTGCAGGTCGGGATATGCCAGCTAAAGATACAGGTCAGGATTCATAGCCTCATGGTTCAAGATAAGCAGAATTGGATGCAGGCATACAGGTCGGGTTGGATGAAGTCAGACGTACAACTTTGGAGTCGGGATAAACAGAACCGAACTAGGGTCGGGAGGCGATATCAAATCAGGGTTAGCAAGATATCAGATCGGGGTTAGCAAGTGCAAAGACCCAGCTTAGCAATCACGAGCGGAGGATACCAGACACTACATGACAAGCAAGCAAGGGAATCGTAACTGTCTATCAGAGAATAATCAAAGTGTCAGGGAATATGCCAACAGTCGGGGCTCATTACCCCCTTGGTCCTGCCGTCGGCCTATGAGAAGATGTCGCGTGTCATTCACCGCCAGACAAAGCCTGACAGCCGACATTCCCTGACACCCGCCAGACTCCAGAAACATTCGTTGCAGTATAAAAAGGGATGCTTTGTCCCTTACATAGGTACGCTCACTCGTCATTTCTTACTCGTCTTTACTTTTCGTCCTTTCTCTGTGCTTCTGGGGAAAAAGTACTTGACTTGAACGTCGGAGGGCCAGACCCGGGGACTTTTTCCCTGGTTTCTGGTCTCTAACGACTTAGGGGCTCATCTGACTGTGCGCAGAGCCCTAGCATCATCATCCAGGTCATCACGCTTCGTCATCCGCCCATGTGAACCCTTCTGGAGAGTGCCAGATAGATTGGACGCCGCAGCAACTTTCCATCAACCCCCAGTACATCGAGGCCCGCCTTCATCCGACTCAGCTTCCGGATGGGATCAATATACATGGAGTTTTGTAGTGTCTTAGTGATCTACTAGGCCTCAGTCACCTACTCGGCTAGATCATGAAAATAGGAGTAGCTGACTAAGGTTGTAGTAGCCGAGTTCATTTCAAGCATTTTGGTACATCGCATAGGGGTCTGTCGAACATGCATTTTACTCTTACATACTATATAGAACTATGAACATTTCTAGGAACTGACACCTTGTCAGCCCCAAGTAATTTCCTCAATCAAAAAAAAAAAAAATCATTCCTTGCCTAGTACCTGAGATGGAGATGATAAAGGCATGGGTCTCTACATGGAGGGACTCATATAGAGGACAAGACAAACATCCTGATGTGAGGCACCCTATTATACCTTGTGGGAGGTGGAATCTAATATGACTAGTGAGATTACCTCCTCTTTAGACACATGAAGACTCAAATACTTCAGATACATGTAGACCACATCAAGGCATGGATACACTAGATGCGGTAGGGGGCATACATATTGACATATGTAGGAGTGGGCCGCATTGGATAGAGCATCCTTTGGAGAGCATCTAGTCAGCATGGTTGGAGCATCATCAAGCGCCTATTCTGAGAGTGTAAATATTGAGCTAGGGAGGAGTGAGGTTATGGTCTGTTAGAGAGAGTGAACATTGGGAGGTATTGTGGGAGCATATATATGGTTGATATTTATTTATAAGTGCATAGATCCACATCAGAAAGATCTATCTAATGCACAATAAATGACTCACAGTAAAGACGTTTCAAATCCGTTGATAGCTAGGGTTTTGTTAAAAAATCAAAGAGGATGAATAGATTCATCGGAAAGATCTATCTAGTCTGTAGCAAATGGCTTACGGTAAAGACATATCAACTCCGTTGTGTAAAATACCTAAACCAATCTTTAAACAATGCTAATTATTTTTTTAATAGGACTATTTTAGTGAACAACATTGCTTAAAATGTTCTCAAGATATAGTACTTTAAAGTTAATCAAAATCAAGGGTATTTTTTTTTAATCCAAACTAGGACTATTCTAAAAGAGATCAAATCTTCTGTTTCCAAATTTCTCTGTCCCCGTGTCCCCTTGCCGATCGGACGGACCAGATTACATCTCAAGGATGTCTTACACATCACGAGGATACTGCACACATCTTAAAGATGTCATGATATCTTAAGATGTAATCTGGTTCATCCGATCGGTAGGGGACACGGGGACAGAGAAATTTGGGGACAGAAGATTTAATCTGATTCTAAAAGGCTTACATTTTTTGTATGCGTTAAATAGAAAATTTTATGTTGTTTGAATGGAAAATGAAGAAGAAGGTGGAAACTATTAAAATTGAATCATAAATGAAATACTTAATCTCATTATATTAAGGGGGCGTTTGGTTCGGATTTGTGAATCAAAATAGTAAAGAATTTGATTACGGAGTCAATAAGAATGGGAATCAAGCTTACATTATCAGTATTTGGTTTAAATCAACGTCAGTAATGAAAATCAAATAAATTTCTAATTTTATCCTTATTAGTTAATTCATTAAAAAAATAATTTGATTTTTTTTTTCATTTTAAATAACTACAATATAAAATTTTATTTGTCTTGCCTTCAAAAATAACTACAATATAAAATTTTTTTATCGATAATTTTAGCGCTTTTACTTTTTTTTCCTCCTTTTCTTCTTTCATCGGCACATCTTTCTTTCCACTTGTCATTTCACCCCTTGCCTTATAGCCCTCACAGAGGGAAAAGAACCTAAACCTACAATTTACATCGTCCGCATCGGCGAGCGTCGCGATAAAGCTGGATTGCTTTTGCTTCCTCCTCCAGATCTATGTGGGTTGGTGGGACGACGATTTGGTCGATTAGGCTGCGAGTCCATTATTCGCCAATCGGGGAAGGGTAGACGAGCCAGGGTGGTTGTTGAGCAGCGGTTTACGTTTAAGAGGCGAAAGCTGCAGCCTGGCTAGAGGACCTTTAACTGGATGGCTCTAGGAGATCTCATGGCGTCCAAGTTCTCTAAGTCATCATCGTTTGTTTGGCATCATTTGGATGAGTTCTTTAACCAGGAGGATGGGGAAGTGACAGTGGGAGAGAAGGAGCAGGAGACGGCGCAACCGTATAGGAGCAACTTGCAGGTGATGGCTGTTGCTGCCGAAGGCAGTAGCATGGTGTACTTGACTTATATGTTGGATTTCCTTCGCTGGAGTAACTTTGACCAGCCTCCTCTTCGCCGATTGATGGAGGAGATGGGGTTGTGGCATGGAGGGATGCTGATGAAGGGGGCAAGAGAATATTTGGTATTAAGGAGGGAAAATTAGTATTAGGTCAAGGGTATTTTTGAAATAAAAGAATATTTTTATTGTTGAAAATAGAGTAATGACTGATTGAGGAGGGAGACACAGAAATGAGTTATTACCCTATTATAAGGATTCATTCATTCTTGTAATCTAAATATTAACAATAATAATCAATGATTATTATTCCTGATACGGTTAGCGGTGGAGGGGCCCAAGAGAAAAGGGTTAGAAAGCTCAAGGCCACATAGCGGTCAAAAGTCAGTAGGACGTGGCGGTTAATAGCCAGGGTGATTCAGCAGTCAATGGTCAGGTTGACTAGGCAGAGACAAGCATGTGAGGTAGTCAAAGGCCAGGCAGACTTGTTGATCAAGGAAGCAAAGTAGTTGAAAGACAAGGGGAAACGACAGGCGGAACACCGGGTATAGGTCGGGAGCGGCAGAGCTGGGCAAACGCAGCTCGAGCTGCAGGCCTATGGTCGAGGGGCAAGCCACAAATCAAAGGTCGGAAGCGGTAGGGCTGTGTAGAAATGGCTCGGTCTGCAGGTCTGCGACTCGAAGGCCCGGAAGTGCAAGCCACAAATCAAAGGTCGGAAGCGGCAGGGCTGTGTAGAAACGACTCGGTCTATAGGTCTGCGACTCGAAGGCCCGGAAGTGTAAGCCACAAATCAAAGGTCGGAAGCGGCAGTGTCAGAAGCAGCTCGGTCTACAGACCTGCGCTCGGAAGTGCAAGCCACAAATCAAAGGTCTGAGCGGTGGCGTAGAAACTCGGTTTCTCTGTTTTCGACTCGGCCCAAGTGCAAGCCACAAATCAAAGGTCGGAAGCGGCAGAGCTGGGGTCTGCGACTCGAAGGCCGGAAGTGCAAGCCACAAATCAAAGGTCGGAAGTGGCGGTGTGTAGAAATGGCTCGTCCTCTGCCGCGACTCAAGATTCGAAGTGCAAGTCACCGGTACAGGTCGGGCGGCAGTAGGTGTAAAGATAGCCCGATCTATGGGCTTCGATCGGCCGAACAACGTGGTCAAATCTGTACAGTGATCGGCGAGGGTTGTTCGAGGTTAGCCGCTAACGAGTATAGAGGCGCGGTCGGTCGGGGTGTGAGGTAGATGCAGACCGCGATAAATAGGACGAGCTAAGCTATGCAGGAGTCGGAGGATCACAACTGTCCGTCAAGGGTAATCATTGCATACCAAGGAGATGTGCGGAGGCAGAGGTTCCTAAGCGAGAGGATGCTCTCATAACCAATGGCAGCCTGACAGATGTCCTTCACTGCGAGACAAAACCCTTGTGTAAAGGCGAAGGTTCCTAAACAAGAAGATGCCTTGACAACCAATAGCAGCACGACAGGTGTCGGGGATATACGACAAAGCCCAGCGTCTAACGTTTTCTGACAGGAGGGCAGGTTCTGGAAGCAAGGCGGGTGCATAAAAAGGAGGAGATTCCTCGTACGCGGGTACGCGCTCTCTCGTCATTTTTTCCACAACTTTTCATTTTGAGTCTCTCTGTTTTTTCTAGGGAAAAAGGACCTGACTTGAGCGTCGGAGGGCCTGATCCGGGGACTTTTTCCCTGGGTTCTGGTCTCTAACGTGAGGGAGGGAGATCGTCTGAGTGTGTGCAGTGGTCCTGCAGGTGTGGAGCCAGGAATCGCCAGCGACTTTCCGTCAACAACCCGCGACAACGACCGACCTCCGTCCGACTGCCTTGGACAGATCAAATTTGGCGCCATGATGGGAAACACAATAGCTGATCCGTGAAGATGGAGGACTCAAGTTCAGCAGGAGGATTAATGTCACCATGACCGGCGGGGTACGAGCTCTTCAAGGAGGAAGCAAGCCGCCTCGAAAAGCAAGGAACAATTTATGGCCTCGCCTAGCACCAGAGGCCAAGGATCGGCTCCCGCTTCACACTCAAGAGGAAGGAAGGAGAGAAACCCCGTCTGCCTCTTTCCGAGAGAGCCTCGCCAGCTATCATCGAGCAACCTCGTGAGCATAGTCCGAAGAAAGAGGAACCGCCGGCGTCGGTGGCGGAAAGCTCTCTACATCCACCTCGGGATTCGTGAAAGGGAAAAGCTATAATCCCTGCCGGAGATCGCACGAAGACCCGGATGACAAGGTACCCTTCTCGGCTCAGATCTCGAGGGGGTATCGAGCCCCGAACATTGGAGAATACGATGGGAGCAAGGACCGGAAGAGCACACGAGGAAGTTCAAGAACGCTAATCTTGTATCAATACATTGATCTTGTCCAAATTGAGTGTTTCTACACACTGGCCAGTTGCGCGTGGATTCGATGGATTGCCCGCAGTCCATCAATCGCTTCATGGATTTCAAACGGCCTTCCCGCTTTTCGCCGAAGAGTCGTAAGTATCAAAAACCGACCACCGTTTTTTGCTCTCAAGCGTGATCCGACCGAGCCCTTGCAAGCTACATCAATCGGTTGGTCGGTGGTGTGACATCTCCTCCGCCACCTCGAAATATTGATGAGCGCCTTCTCCCACGGATTGCGAGAAGGGAAATTCTTCGGGACCTCATAAAAACCCCGCGAAGCTTTGACGATATGGTGGAGAAAGCTTCTTGCTACATCAAGGTGGAAGAAGCGCAGCCGCTAGGCGAAGGCCGAAGGCGGTGGCTCTGTGTAACCGACCTGAAAGGAGAGTACCGCAACCAACTCCAGCCAGCCCAACCCTTCGTAGTGCGGGCTGTGCGACGGAGGACCCTCGGCCCAGTGAGTTCTTTGGCTATACGCACACCGCACTGGACCAAGGGAGCACCATATTGCACATATCATCGGTCCAGACGCACGATCTTAGTAACTCGCCCCACGCCTGTGATTCCAGGAGCGCCCCCCAGGGTTCCGCGCCACCAATACGGGAGGTTGGAGGAGGAACGCGCGCAGGGCGTGCGTCCGCGACCCGGCCCACCTACCTAGCCATCTAACCAAGCCGGCCTCGGGAAGACCAAGAGATGCCAGGCTGGACCCAGGATTATGCTGAGAGATCGGCATGATTTCGGAGGGCCCCGAGGGACCGGTGCCAGGCCGGTAAGTCACACGCTCGACGCCAGGTTGGTATGTGGGAGGTGGGATGCAACCAGCAGGCCTCCGACCCGCTCATTAGCTTTGGGCCACAAGATTTGAGGGTCTGAATTGCCCCTGACGCCCTCATAATCAAAATGCTTATCGCTAATAACCGAGTGGTCGTCTTTGTGGATACCGCTGAGCTCTGTCACATTTTATTGAGGTGATTCGAGGAGATGCAGACGCCGCTTGAGCTCCAACCAAGAACCACTTCTTAGACGGGTTCATAGGCAATGAAGTCAAGCCCATGGGTCGGATCGTTGGCCATCTCCATGGGCCCTTGAGCCCTGCGGAGAAGTACCTTTATAGTGGTGGATTCGCCTCCTCCTCAGCGTCTCAGGAGGCCAGCCTACATGAGTTCCGGGGTTGTCTCCACTTTTCACCAAAAGATCAAGTTTCGGTCATGAGCGGTGTCGAGGAAGTCAAGGGAGAGCAGAAGGGTGTCCTGTTGCTACATTGATATGGTTGGGTAGCGCAAGAGCCAGAGGGGACGAAGATGGGGAGTGCACGCTATCCAAGAGGAGCCTCGCCTTGAGGAGCCTATCCTTGGGAAGAAATTCATGCATCTTGTCGAGAGCAGAGCATCACCGCATTGCCAATGACTTTCCACAGAGCTTAAGTCGGAGTCGCAGGTGCACGATCCGCAATAGGGACGTTTTGCTTGGTCACCGAAGAGTTGCCGGGGTCAAACCAGAGGTGGTGAGACCGTCGCATATATACCCGAGGGCTGCAAGCAGCGAAGTAGAAAGAGAAACTACGACTCTATGAAGATTATCCGAAGTGGATCAAGGCAGACATGTTCGAGAGGTGCGGTTCCGTCTGGCTCTCCAACGTTGTATTGGTAAAAAGCCTAATAACAAGTGGAGAGTGTGCATAGACTTCGCGACCTCAACAAAGCCACCCCAAAGATGTTATCCTCTCCCGCGGATCGATCAGATGGTGGATTCAACTGCTGGTTGTGAGAGGATATGCATGATGGACGCTTATCAAGGATATCATCAGATACCCTTAACTAGGGAGGATCAGGAGAAGGTTAGCTTTATAACGGCTGATGGTACTTTCTGCTATACGGTCATGCCATTTGGACTTAGGAATGCTGGGGCCACCTACCAAAGGATGATGGACAAAATCTTTCAGAGTCAGATCGGGAGAAACGTTGAAGTCTATGTTGATGACATCTTAATCAAGTCCCCCCTGGCGTCCAGTCTAATAAAAGATGTAGAAGAAACCTGTGGGACTCTGAGACAATATGGTGTAAAGCTGAATCCCCTGAAATGTCTGTTCGGGGCCAAAGGAGGGAAGTTTCTGAGATATCTGGTGACTGAACGAGGGATAGAAGCCAATCCTGAGAAGGTTCAAGCACTTGGAACATGCAGATCCCTCGAATCGAAGGAAACACGGTGGTCGGCAGGATAACAACACTGTCCCGATTCATCTCCGATCTGCAGATCGAGCGGTGCCCTTCTTCAAAGTGCTCAGGAAGGCGGCCAAGTTTCAGTGGACGGAAGAATGCACACAGGCCTTTGAGGAGTTAAAGCAATACCGGAGTCCTTGCCATCGTGCATGGAGAGCCCTTTCTACTTGTCACCACCCCAGTAGGGGCCGTGGTTGGTTAAAGAGAGGACAATGTACAACAGCCCAAGTGTATTTTTTAGCCATCTATTGAAGGGATCTGAGTCTCGTACTGACGAAAATTTGGTTTACATACTTGTTCTCATGGCTCGCGCCCAGACCGTATTTTTGGCGCATCCCATCACCGTCGACGAAATAGTACAATGGGTTGAGCTCTCACCAAGGTGGAGGTAGCACGGCTTATCAAATGGGCAAAGGGAATATGATATCTGATCAACCAACCGCGATCAAAGCGGGCTCATGGATTTCTTGGTGATTTATCAAGCAGGAGATAGGAGGTCCGAAAATTTATGTGGATGGATCGGCTACCCCGGGGAAGTGGTGTAGGTGCACTTCTAATATCTCCAGGGAGACATCATGCATACGTTGTCATGGCTAAATTCAGCTACCAACAATGAGGCAGTATGAGCCTTATTAGCAAGTGGTTGTGGGGCATGCGCCAGGTCGTAATATACTCAGATTCATGCACTAGTAACTCGCGGGGACATTTTGAGGCGAACAATGAAAAGATGTAAGTTTACAAGGAAGCCTATGAGAAGATGAGGAAAGATTTTAAAGAAGTCACAGTCACTAAGATTCCGTACTGAAAATGAAAGGCGGATGAACTAGCTAAAATGGCCAGCTTCCTGACTACTTGGGTACTTGACGGATCTATAGCGCAGACCTTCCTTATAGCCCAGATAGACCTACAAAATAACCTGGAAGGAGTAATTGATTGGAGGGCGCCCATAGTAAGTTTCCTCCAGCAAGGAATTGTACCTACCAACTTAGAAGAGGCACGCATGCTCGGGAGACAGGCCCATTCTTATGTTATGATCGGAGATCAGCTGTACAAAAAGTCTTTCTCCAGACCTCTGCTCAAGTGCTTGAATATGGAAGAAGTGGATCAGGCCTTGCGGGAGATACATTTGGGATGCTGTGGCAACCACGCAGGTGGAAGAACGCTGGCCCGGAAAGTGCTATTGGCCGGTATTTCGCCTACCACAAAAGGCGTACGGAGGTGGTAAATACTTATCAGCATGTCAAGACGTACAGGACGCCACAGCGCCTGAGCTAGACTCTGTCAGAACTTCTATAGTGTCTTGCCCGTGACCAGTGGGGTATGGATATCGTAGGACCTTTCCGATGGCTACGGGCAAGAGAGGCGTTTGAGGTAGCGATGAGATTACTTCTCCAAGTGGGTGGGCGAAGCTCGCCAAAATCATCGAAGATCGCTGATCCAATTCTTATGGAAGAATATCTTTTCAGATTCGCCTACCTCACAAATTGGTGTGACAATGAGAGATATTTCAAGGACGAAATACAAAATTGGTGCAAGGGTTCGCATAACGCAGGCCTTTACTTCAATGGCGCATCCTCGAGCAACCGGTCGAGAGGTGGTCAATCGGAAATAGTCACGAGGCTCAAGGTCAATCATACGGACGATTGGGTGGGCGAACTAGGAGCATTTTGTGGGCCTATCGTACGACACCCAGGTCTGACACCCTTCCATTTAGTGTATGGTAATGAAGCGAGAGTACCTCGAGGCGGGATACCATCCATAAGAAGAATGATGTCGACCAAGAAAACACAGACAGGCCGAGGCGATGAACTGGACATCGAATCGTGAACTGAGCAAGCATGCCAGTCGGAAGCCTATAGCGAAGAGATGAGGAGAACTATAACAGAAGGGTGATCCCTCATTTCTTCGGAGAAGGAGACCTAGTCTGGAAGCAGGTGAAGCCCTTAGGGGAAGTGACAAAGCTGGCGCCACAATGGGACGGATCATACAAAGTCATCAAAAAACTGGCATCAGGGGTCTATTATTTGCAGGATGCTCAAGGAAGGAATTTAGACCGACCTTGGAGTGCTAACTACCTACGGCCCTATCGCATTTGAAGGGTGCCAACTCTATGGGTATAAGCCAAGTCGGCCGAGGGTTCCGGAGACGGTAGGATAGTCAAGCAAAAATTCGAAGATACTCATGTACATGTAAAAAACTCATCAGTTTTAAGCAGTTGGAACAAATCATTTGAAAGGAGCAAAGATCTCATCCGGAAAGCCTTGAATGATCTGGCCCTGATCCAAGAAATTTGCGGGATGGATGGAGCTCAAGAAGTCCTGTGCATGCAGTTGTCTGATAACTCCAGCCGCCGTGTATGGTACGGTCGCAACAAAGCGTGCCCCAGGATAATTCGGAGAGAGCTCGAGATAGGACCTTGACTTCACAGCAGCGATCATCCTCTCCTTCTTGATAGAGGAGAGGATACTCTGTCAAGCAGAGGCCGAGGATAATTCGCCCTCAAGGCCTCCACGCCCCCTTGAGTCTCCAATGCGCTGCTTGAACCTCGGTTTATTATTGTCTCTCCGCAGAGAGTATCTTTGGGTGCATTTCTTGAGCTTGGTGGGCTAGTTGTTGCGATACCCACCTCGGGCGAGCTCTTTCCTCCCTCATAGCTCGGAGCTCATCTTTCGGTCGGGGACCGTTTCTGCCGGTCGGTCGGTCTGATTGGTTAAGGCTTGAATCTCCGCTCGCAAAGCATAACTGGCTTGGGCAGGGTCGTTCAGTTGCAGCTCTAATGCGGAAACTCTCTCCCGGAGTTCTTTGCTTTCATGATGGAGGGTGTGGAAGGATTGGTTCAGCACCAAAGATTCTGCATGAGTCTAGATGGAAGGAACAACCTTCAACTGAGGTAATTAATGGCAAGTGCGAGGTGAGAAGTACTTACTTTAGCCCAAGACTTTGAGAACCTATCCATCTGGGCTAATGGTGACAAACTACCCATTTGACTCATGCTCTCCGCCCACAAGCTGCCAAGAGAACCTTTCATCATCAAAAGGCTCGTGGGGGCGTCATGTCGCTGAGCAAGAGCCGCTTCGGAGGGGATAGTGGTCCTGTAATGATGGCGGGTGGAGGAGGAAGGTTGAGAAGGGCCGACGTCAGCAACAGGAGGAGCGGGAGGTGGCTCGGGAACGGGTTCAGTTGGCACGGGGTCGTGACGATCGCCTGGGCTATCTTCCTCAGCAAGAGTGGGGGCAGAGCGGAATGCAACTGGTCTTCCCTTGTAAGGGTTGGGGGAGGCTGCCAGATAGACAAAGCAAGAATGACAAGGGGAATGGTGTTGGAGCTAGCCACGGTGGCAGCGGGGGACAATTGGGTAGTAGAAGAAATAGAATCAGGCGTTTGCAAAGTCAGACCTGGTCTTCGTGAGGAGGCGGTATGTGAGAGCTTGGTTATGAGAGTCAGAATCCTCGGAAGAAGAGCAAGCACAGACTGTCGCGCCCGGCCTGAATGAGCCTCGACCTGATGAAGGGCTACGCGACCACGTCCGAGGCCGGGGCTCCTCGGAAGACGATCTAGCAGAATGTGGTTGGAGCCGACCCCAATCTCGGCGGGGTAGCAGGGTGAAGGAGAAGCGTTGTGGTGCGGTTGGAAGTAGGAGGCGCGTGCCCAGATGAGGTGGATCAAATGAGGGAGTAGCCTCCTCTCAAGATCACCCGCATCACCACGCATTATTCGAGGAGCAACCTCCATTGTGGCGCCAAAACCTGGCCCGTCAGGCGAAGAAATCACCTAGTAAAAATGAGCGAAGGGAGCTCAAGACACTTACCAAAGGTGCGGTGTTCGAGGAGAAGGAGGCTCCTAAAATAAGAAAGTAGGTCGCGAGATAGCGGTCTTGTCGATTAGAGTCGAATCCTCCATCCGGGTTTGACCATATTAAAGTGGAGATCTATGGAACTCTTCTCAAGGGGGAAGCGAGGCAGTTGCCATCGCATGACGGTTTTCCTTTGGAAACCAGAGAAAAAGAACATTTTCCTCCGCTTAGCACCGGGAGGAGGCGAGAGGAGAGAAGAAAGGTGGTTGCGAGTTTGGAAATAAAAAGACACAAGGCCATAAAGGCAAAGAAGCGATGAAAAGGAGAGGACGAAGACCTCACAAACTTCGCAGTAGTACGAAGCCACATAAAATCTTTATAGAATTGGGAGTTAGCTGACCTAGGGGATCTTGAAGTAGCGGCACACTGCAAAAAGGATGTGGGGTAAACAGGAGGATACAAGCATTGTAAGAAAGTACAATAACCAGGCGGAGGATCGAAGTATAGGTTCACACCAGTAGGGATGATGGGGTGGAAGCTAGTAGGGATTTCATAAGTGTACCGTAGGTCATCCCAATCCAATTCAGCGAAAGTCGAAGCGTCTGGGAAGTGCTCCACCAACAAGGAGATCCAAGAAGGAGAAGTCATTGCGAAAGAGATTATCTCAGGTGATAGAAAGAACAAACGAAAAGAAGAGGCACGGCAAAGTCTCGGAGGAAGTCAGTCGGCAGCAGCGACGCTTGGGTTCTCCGTGATGGCGGCGAATCCTAAGGGAAGGCAAGAAGCAAGAAGATACTTATAGGTATGGCAGATGAAGGACATTTTCGTAAAGTTGACAATGGACGGTTGATGCAGCATCTGAGATAAACAGGGAACGCCCTGTGATGATCCTCGGGAATATAACCAGGGGGCATTATAGGAAAGGCAGGGGCCCGAGATACGAAGCGCCCCCTAAGGAGATTGCCCCAAGCAGGTCAAGAATGTACGGAGGGGATGTTAGAAAGGTGTGTAGATCAGATCAGCGGACTTCATGGGCATGCATCAGGAATAGAGAGCATGAGTCTAGCCCTCGCCGGGCTCGGTGTAAAAGCAATTATTGAAGGAAGAGCGATGTAGCAGGGCAAAACGAGCAAGGACGGGCAGACTGGCAGAGCTCAACCAAAGTCACGGACGGCCTACTAAGGAAAGAAACAAGCTAAGGATACGCGAAGGGGAAGCGATGCGATTATCCGGATATAAGAGAAGATAAGTACAGTCATCCAGAGTTCAATACGACCATACGAATAAGTACAATCAGGGAAGGTTCAACATCAACACATAAAAGGTAAACATTACAACATGGTCCCGACTACACAACATCTGAAGACGAGGGGGCAGGGTCGTGGAAGAGCCAGAGAGCCTGGGAGGTTGGCACTATGTCGGAAAAGACCGGGGATCAGGGACGTGGCCAGCTTGAGCGGAGATGTCCCCGGAGGCTGGATCGGTATAGAGGAGCCTCCAGAGGAAAAGTCCTCATCGCTTCAAGGAAGGGAAAGTTTCTGCACAATTCCTCGGATAGGCGTTGTGTGTCGAGGAAAAGGTGGAGGTGAGCGGCGTAGGGAAACCTTGCTCGACTGCCTAACCACACGGCCCCATGACAACAAGACCATCGTCCAGCTTTTGGAGGAAGAAGGAAGAGCGGACGTAGGCAGGCCATCTGACGCCTTTAGCCGCTTTGATTCGCTCTGCCGATCGCTCCAAAGCTGTTCTTGTTCTCGCAACCCTGGGCCCGCCAGGATAATCGCACAGCCCCGAGACATTGCTTCTGGGCCTTGATAACTCCGCCGCAAGTTGGAGAGTGGCTGCAAGCTTCCGAGTCCGATGGTTGCTTCCGGCTAGGGCCTGAAGACTAGAGGGGCACAGGCATCGGCCAACCCCATTTGCGAGCTCCTCGACTTTCATGTGTAGCGAACTCAAATCCGCCGATCGGGAGCGCCTCTGCCTCTTTGGCCTTTAGCTCGAAGCGCTTGATGTGATGCGTCTGAAGCCAGGAAGACTCACTTGTCTTCAAGGCCGCCTCAGCTGAAGTTTATCAAGGGCGGCATGGGAAATGGCCGCAGCATGAGATTCCCGCAGAGCGAGATAAGCATCCAAGCTTCAAGAGAAGGCTCGAGGAGGTGAGGAAGCGTGGGGGCTCTAGTTCAGGCGTGCCTTGAGCACCGTGTTCTCTCGTTGCACTGGCCAGGCCTGCACGGCCAGGCGCTGGATCGGGCAGTCGCAAGTGGCCGGAAGAAGAGAGGAGTTCTGAAACACACGGATATCGGGAAGAAGAAGAAAAGAGCTTACCGCTACGGGAGCAAGCAATTTGATCAAACTCCTCCAAAGGGGAACTGCTCTCCCAGGACTGCCGATTGGTGATTGCCAGGAGATGGCCAAGTCCCCAGAAGTCGACCCTACCAAAGATAGGCGATAGGTGGAGGCACGTAGGCGGGTTCCGTCTCGAAGGAGCCTCGGGAAGCTTCAAGGCCGGTCTGCGGAGGCGAGGTTCGAGAGTCATGGCCGAGCTCAAGGCCCAAGAAGAGGAGGCGGAGGAGCCAGCGAGTCGGGGCTGATCGCGGGGAGGCAGGCAGGCGTGTAATACACTGGATTGGCACCGGGCGGGTCGGGTCAATGGCGGGTGCCGCCACCTCCAGATCAGAGGCCTTCTCCCGGGCCAAGCTTGTCTCCTGGGTCGAGCTCGTGTCCGAGGACCTGGTGGGGGAAGAGATGCTCACTACGCGTTGACGGCGAGGAGGTGGAGGAGAAGTTGCAGTGGCTGGGGCCGTTCTCTTGCCCTTACGCGTAAGGCGCAGCTTCATAGTAGGAGGGAGCGGAGGCACTTGCCCTGCTGGCGACGGCTCAGAGCGGGTTGATCAGGAGCGGGGTAGGCAGGGCTGGGGGCTGGTGGCTCAATAAGCGCCGAAGCAGCTACCGTCTCTGAGGTTTGGTGTCCCGAGGGCTGTGGACCGGCGGAAACAGCGGGATCAGAGGATAGGCCTTGTGTTAGCTCCTCATTCAGATCTTGCAGAACGGCCACCGAGGGTGTCTCCTGACTGGCAAAAGAGCGGAGGAGGTGTTACGCTCCGCAAGTGTACGAAAATGTCGCAAGTAATATAAAATATTATCGTATCCACAGGGACTGGAATAAGCACTAGAAATGTCTCAATGCGAATTAGCTAAACAACTATCCAATCGTTTCAAATGCAAAGTAAGGGTAAACAAATCTAATATTAAAGATCAACAAACAAGAGTTTAGTGTTTTGGGTTATGATAAAGGGAGATTCTAGGAGTTTCAGTTTCTTTGTAAGATTTCTTGAATGTAAATGGTTCACCAATTCTTTTCCCTCAATTGTCAAACACTTGTAGAAAGTTGCCGGTTCTCTCTTGCAATAAATAACCGGCTAAGGACTGAGAAATGTATCTAAATATGATCAATTAGATGTGAACCTACGTAGTCCTTACACAGAAGCGCACCTATTACTATGCCTTCCTCAGATATCAACATAGAAGCCCACAACTTATTAATCTATCAAGATACAAGAAACTAATCACAAAATCCATCCTACTCTCTTGAATATTCCTATTTCCTCTTCAAGATTATCTTTCAAACGTCCTTACACGGGCTTGCATCCCTCGGATGATCGAGTGAGAGTTTATCTCTACAAAGTCCATAAGAAATCCAAACAATCAATCAAGAATGAGAATTAAGCACAAATCACCATTAATCATTCAAGATCAAATTGATACAAGCAAGACAATGTCATTGAAACAAGAAAATGGAAAATCCATAAGAAATTACATCAATCCATCATACAAATACTCCCTTAATCCTAGAATACAAGATCTATTCCATGAATCGAGGAAGAAAACCCGAAGAAATAAAGATTACAAGCATTTCTTAAATCCCCAATCCAAGAAACCAAGAAGAGGGGGAAAGAGAAAACTTATCTACGAAGAAGCCTCGTCTTCAGATCCAATCCTCGCTCCGGAGTCGAAATCGTCAAGATCTCCCTTAGAATCGCCCAGAAATCCTCCCAAGAATGGGAGGAAACCACCAAATCTTGCCTTCTCCCAAAAGGGGAGAGATCCCCTTTCAATTCATGAAGGAAGGTTTAAATAGAGGAGGAAGTCGGAGCCACACTTACCCCGTAGTGTGAGATTCACACGCCATGTCCGATTCCTTCTCGCGCAAAGCCGCATGCGGTCGTGGTTCACACGGACAAGACCATACGCTCTCGAAATGCTACACGTGTGGTGCACACCACCACTTGGTCTCTGGAAACTTCACATGGCCTGTGTGATGCACACGGCCACCACCGCTTGGCCTCTGGAAACCTCGACCGTGTGAGATCCACATGGCCATGTAAGGCATCTTCTCGATTTCTTCAAATCAAGACACGGTCGTGTGAGATTCACACGATGTCCTCTTCCTTCTAGAAACTCGGCCATGTGTGGTACATGACCCGACCGGGGTGGCAGAGACCCGGCCGTCAGGTTCAGCAGGGCTGCCAATTGGCGGTCCCGGCGGGAGGCCCGGCAAGTTGGGGATGTGTGTTCGTACATTAAATGACGATAAAACCCTGGTTAGCCGTGGTTAAGCCAGCCGAAAATTTTTTTTTTTTTAAGCGGCTGAACCGCGGTTAACCGTGATTCATAGCATGGAACCAGTTAACGTGATTCGTGAGCCGTTGGAAGGGTTTTAGGTATTTTTTCAGCGGTTAGGATCATTTGACCGTTTTTTGATCAATGGCTATGATTTAGTGTCCGTTACCATCAAAACTCTATAAATAGAGAGCTCATTTCATCATTTTTCACACACATCTTCTCTACTCTTAATCTCATTTTCGTATTCTCTAATCTCTACGCGCTTTCGTTTTCAATTACAATGGAAGGAGGCCGCGGAGGTGCATCATCTCGAGCTCGGAAGGGAAAGCAAATAATGAATCCGCGGGAGGAGGACCCCAACATTCAATCTACCGATGATGAGATCGAGCATCTTCCGAATCCGACACCCGAAACACAAGGAAGTACCGATGCAATTACTTCTAAGGTTCGGGAACTTCCTCCTCTAAAGTCTTCTATTTTTACTAAACATTTTGAGAAGGTCACTCTTCCGTAGGGAGAAATGCGTGCAAAATGTAAGCACTACAATACTTCCTACAAATTCCAAGCCGGCAGCGGCTATGGATCGTTGAAACGACATGTAGAAATGAAGCACCCGACGGAATTTGGACTCGACCGTTCTCAAACACACTTATCAAGATTTTCAACTAGCGGTAATACCGATTCCAGTTTATTTTTATATTCGGATAATAAATTAAGAGAATCATTAGCTAAATTTGTTTCTGTAGAATATCTTTCTTTTAGTTTTGGATCTAAATGTACATTTTAAGATTTTTGTAAAGAATCTTTTAATCCATGTGCTAAACGTGTTCCTAGAACTACACTTACTCGTACAATTAAAAAATTAGTAAAACAAGGAAAAAAGAATTTAATTGATGAATTTAGTAAATTAGATAATAAAGTTTCTTTATGTTTCGATATTTGGAGTGATCATTGGCAAACACATTCGTATATGAGTGTGACTTGTCATTGGATCGATAACTCTTGGAACCTCAAAAAAAGATTGTTAGCTTATAGAGTTTTTGATGAATCACATAATGCTCATAACATTGCACAATTATTATGTTTAATTTTAGAAGAATATAGCTTATCTCATAAAATATTTTCAATATCATTAGATAATGCTAGTTCCAATACTGCTTGTATAGATGATCTAAAATTTGTTTGTCAACCTATTATTGAGGTTTTATTTTTCATATTCGTTGTGTATGCCATGTTTTAAATTTATGTGTTCAAGATGGTTTAAAAATTTTAGAAAGTTATATTAAACCAATTAGAATTGCAATTTCTTATTTATGGTCTCATCCATCTATAATGAAACAATGGGGTAGGTTTTGTAAAATTAATGGAATGAGACCTAAAAATTTCACGTGATGTACCAACACGTTGGAATTCAACATACCAATTATTACAAGATTCATTTCAATATAAAAATTATTATGTTCATTTTTGCACAAAACACTAATACTAATATATATTTATTTTCACAACAATGGAATATTTGTAGTAGTATTTGTGAAATTTTAAAAGTATTTAATGATGCAACCGAACAACTTTCCGGTGTTTATTATCCCACTGCTCAATTAGTTTTAGAAAATTTTTCTAATATAGTATTAGTTTTAAATGAACATATTAATAATGAATCTTTATCTCCTTGCATCTTAGCTATGAAAACTAAATGGGAAAAATATGTTATTTAATTCCTGAAATTTATTTAATTGCATTTGCTTTAGATCCTAGATTTAAATTAGAAGTTTTACAAGAAATGTTAACTTTATATTATGACGCTTTAATTCCAATTAAAGATTCTTCTTCCCCTGATCCAGTTAATATTATATATAATGTTAGAATTTATTTATATGATATTTATAATCAATATTATGCAAAATATGGAACACAAATTAATATTTCTGAAATTCAACAAACTACTAGTAGTAATTTAAAACTTACAAAAGCACAACTCTTATTAAAAGAACGGACAAAACGTCCACGAGGATCCTCAAGTTCCACACAGGAACTTGAGAATTATTTTACGACTTCTTTTGATTTTAATGAAGCAGATAGCGAAAACTTCGATATCTTAAAGTGGTGGTCACAGAAGGCTCAAAGCTTTCCCGTTCTCTCCGTGATCGCAAAAGAAATTTTAGCTTGTCCAGTGTCAACTGTTGCTGTGGAGCAGACGTTCAGTGCCGGCGACAACATATTAGATGAACGACGATCAACTTTGTCTCCCGACTCCTTGGAAGCCCAAGCATTACTGGACGATTGGACCAGAGCGGAGAAAAGAATCCAAGAAATGCAACTTTCAGATGATGAAGTTGAAGATTTTGATACTGAAGGAACAAATACGATAGGAACAGGAAATGGAAGTGAATGAAAATGTAAAAGGATAAAAAATGTAAAAGAACTACGTGGGCTTTGATTCCCCTAAAGTGATACATAGGCAACTTAAATAAGTGCAAGCCCTTTGTTTAATAAATTTTAATTTCTAATTTTTAATGTTTAATTTTTAATTTTTAATTTTTTTAACATATTAATCTTGAACCGTGACGAACCGTGATGAACCGTGAACCGAACCGTGAACCGGCGGTTCTGAACCGTGAATCGTAACCGTCTTGGGCGGTTAAGGTTAAGGGTCGACCTGCCTGGAACCGTCGAACCGGCGGTTCCGGACCGTCGGTTCCGAACCGTGGTCAGGTCTAGGTACACGGCCTGATGATCTCTCCCTTCAATTACTTCCAAGCTTGCCCGAGGACGCATAATCTTCACCAATTTCGACTCCTGTGTACAGAAAATACACAGAAAGCATATCTCCGAACCAAAAGAGTAAATATGCTAAAAGGAAAGCTGGAAGTATAAAAATACATAGATCAAGCATGCTCAAAGTATGTAAATGTGCGTAAAAACATGCATAAAAGAGTATATAATCTACGCACATCACACCCCCAGACTTAAACCTTTGCTTGTCCTCAAGCAAAATGCTGCAGTCTAAATTCATATGTTCTACAACACATTCATAAAACCTAGTGCACTTTCCTAATTCTATCAAAAAGTTTCATTAACAAGCATGATCATGGAAACAAGTAAAGTATGGTTCAAGCATAAGAATCTTGTGCACAGTGTAAAAGTAACTCAACACCCTTCAAGTTTCAATCAATGTCCTAGTCAAGTCGTCATCAAATTTGAATTCCTAATGTTTCCAGTGAAAGACAAGGAATCAGTGATAGGCACTTACTCACCATTCACTTGGTTCATATTTCTCAACTAACCCAAGGTCTCAAAGGTGTGCTCAATCTCAAGGGAAGCTAAGCAGTCATTTCTCCTGTAACCTAACTCGGTCTCAAAGGGGTGGCTTGCTAGATTCCACTCATGACAACTGTTTTTTATATCCCTTTTTTTTTATTTTTTATAAGTGTTTGCATTGTGCAAAACTTATTCACAAATGTACTTTTAGCACACATGTTGGGATATTTTGATTTTTCCAAATGAGCTTTAATGATTTGAGTCTCATCCAGTAACCAAAATGAAAGTTGAGAAATCACCATGGAAACCAAGTACTAAGCAAACAAGATGAATCATGACTATTTCAATGACATCAACTATTCAAGCATCAAACACAAGTGTAGTGAAGATAAAATCCTTAAGGTTGAACCAAAACTAAAACTCATCACCATAAGATTCTTAGCTTATTAATGCTTCCCAAGATAGAAAAAAGAACTACACAAAGTTTACTACTAGCATCATTCGAACATCATGAATCAAGACAATAATCGTGCTAACATTTCACTTGAATCCAAGAAAGCATATAAGTGAAGATTGATGTTCTCAAAAATTTTTTTGCCATGATTATTTCAAAAACAAGCGAAATAAAGCAACAAGAACCAACATGAAAAACTAGCAAAAACTAAAAACTAAAGAAAACCAAACTAAGCAGAACATGACACCCCAGACTTAAACTTTTCATCGTCCCGATGAAATCAATATGGTGGAGGAGGTGGAAAATCAGGAAAATCAGGGAAGGAAGATGCAAAATCTTTAACAAACCATTTAACTTCGTTTCTGAAAAAATTATGATACTCAAACAATTTATCAATACCATCCTGCACAAATCTCATAGAACCTCTAAGATCCTCATGAAATTCCATTTTAGCCCTATAAGCATTCATCATTTTAGAAATCTTATCACACAATTCTTTTTCACTCTTGAAACAATCTTGTAGCTTTTTAAATAGTTCCTCCTCCATAAACTTCTTATCTTCAAGAAATTCATTAGTTGAATCGAAATCACTATGAATATTCTTTAAAGCAGAATTAAGTTCTTGAAACATAAAACTATGAACCTCTTGGTTACCCTTAGAAACATTTCTTGGAGTAAAAGTTGACAAAGCTCTAGATTGTTGCCTAGCTAACTTTAAACACCAATTCTCTTTATTATGAATTGTAGTAAAATCATGATTGGGCAATTTTAAAGGGAAACCATTTTTAATGACTAAACTAAATCCATGCTCTTCATGCTTAATCATTTTCATTGCTAAACATGAATTGAAATCCAATGTACAAGAACTCTCCACCACCTCTAATTCACTCAAATCACATCCTAATACTAGGGCCAATTGAGTAAGTAATCCCCCCAAAATAATAGGTGTGGTAGAATTTGATTTCCCTAATTTTGCCAAATGTCTAAGAAAGAAATAACCAGAATTAATTGGAATATTTTCGACCATTGCCCACAAACAATACAAATCTACAAGTCTTACCGATCCCTCTTTGTCCTCCCTTCCAAATATAGTGTTTTTCATGACTAAGTAAGCATATTTAAAAATAGGATTGATAATTTGGAAAACTCTGGAATTATGAGGATCAAATAGCGGTTGTTCAGAAATTTGTTGCCAAAAACGTGAATTCTCAAATTGGGGCAAAATCACACACACATCATTCTTTGGCAATTCATAACAAGTATTAAAATCTCCCAACGTCCATTTATAACTTTCATTAAACAAACGAAATTTACACTTCCCCCCACCTTGAACATTATCAACCTCTATTGAGTTTAAAAATTCAAGAACAATTCTAGGATAAGTAGGATATTTCATGTTTACTAAACCACTCCATCCTATCCTTTCAAATAGCCAAACTAAATCATCCTTAAACCCCAAAGTTTCTAAAGTTTCAACATCAAGAAACCTAGTGCCTAAAAGAGGTCGTTTACATAAAGAAGAATATATATACCGTTGCTCATCACTAGAGAAAACAATACCAAAGTCATTAGAAATACCTTTAAAGCAAACATTCCTCTCCTTTCTTGCAACCACCTTCTCCTTCCCTTTTCTTGTGGTCGAAATCTCCTCAATCACGTTTTTCATGGAAGAAAATCAAATCTCCTAAAGAAGAATGAGAAGGAAAGATTAGAAGAAGTAGTTTAATCCTTTAGAAATGGGAAGATAGGGAAGAGGAACAAGCGGCGGTACACGGCCATGTGCCGCCCCCCACCCCGTGCCCTAATTCCTTAAGAAGATGTGGATCAGGCCGTGTGATATCACACGGCCATGTTCATTTCTCATCGCACAGCCGTGTCTGTGACACGGCCCCCTTCCCTTTCTTCTCTGGATTCCAGACACGGCCTAAACCTCTTCTTTCACGGGTTTCTTCGCACGGCCGTGTCTGGGACACGGCCTCTCCATCTTTCTCCTCGGGATTCTTTACACGGCCGTGTTTGGGTGGCACGGCCCAAGCACTTTCCTTCTCTGCAACCTTTGCCTGGCCGTGTATAGCACCCGGCCGGGCTTTGTTTTGCACCTAACCTGAAAACAAAATCAAAAACAAGTAGAAACCAACAAAATGAATTTATACTAGCTAAAAGAATTCAATCTGGAGGGCGGGGTTCAGAAAAATACAACCTTTGTACCTCTTCTATTTTCGTGCCATGAATATATCTTTTCAGTCGTTGACCATTTACCTTAATTATCCCAAAATCTTTGTTCCAAATATCTACAGCTCCAAAAGGATAAACCCTTTTTACCTCATATGGACCCGTCCACCTTGACTTAAGCTTCCCAGGAAAAAGTTTTAATTTTGAATTGAACAACAAAACCAAATCTCCTACATTAAAGTCTTTACGAAGAATGTGTTGATCGTGCCATTTCTTCGTCCTTTCTTTGTAAGATTTAGCATGCTCATATGCATCCATCCTTAATTCATCAAGTTCGTTCAACTGAAGCTTCCTTTTCTCCCCTGCTTCCTTTAAATCCATATTCAAATTTACAATTGCCCAATAAGCCTTATGTTCAAGTTCAACTGGGAGATGGCAAGGCTTACCATAAACTAATCGATGGGGTCATCCCAATAGGAGTTTTATAAGCAGTTCGATATGCCCATAAAGCATCATCTAATTTCGACGCCCAATCCTTCCTTGAAGTGGATACAGTCTTTTCCAATATGGACTTAATTTCCCGGTTAGATATCTCAGCTTGCCCATTAGTTTGAGGATGATAAGGTGTTGCTACTTTATACTTCACTCCATATCTTCTAAGTAAGTTTTCAAACTGTTTCTCTATAAAATGTGATCCTCCATCACTAATGACTGCCTTTGGCACCTCAAATCTTGGAAAGATAATACTCCTAAATAATTTGATAATTGTTCTCGCATCGCACGTAGGAGATGCCAAAGCTTCTACCCATTTGGACACATAATCTACTGCCACAAGAATATACCTATTCCCATATGAAAGAGGGAAAGGTCCCATGAAATCAATTCCCCAAACATCAAATAACTCAACCTCAAGAATGTAATTTAACATCGTTTCATTTCTTCTAGTTATATTCCCAGTTCTCTGACATTGATCACAAGACTGAACAAACAACTTAGCATCCTTGAATAAGGTTGGCCAATAAAATCCTTCTTGAAGAATTTTCGTAATCGTTTTTGAACTACCCAGATGTCCTCCATAGGATGAAGAATGGTAATGAAACAAGATATCTCTAACTTCTTCAGGTATACATCTTCGATAAATCACATCATTGCATTTCTTATACAGGAGAGGTTCATCCCAAACATAATTCTTAACTTCCGAAAAAAACTTTTTCCTTTGTTGATGAGAAAAATCCGGAGGTAACACTCCACTAGCAAGGAAATTCACAAAATCTACGTACCAAGGAGTTTTCACACTTGATAAGGCTAATAAGTGTTCATCCGGGAATATGTCATCAATAGGCAAATCAACATCCACCTCATTTTCTGACTTTTGAGATATTCTAGACAAATGATCCGCTACTACATTTTCAGCTCCTTTCTTATCCCTAATCTCAAGGTTGAACTCTTGCAAAAGTAAAATCCACCTGATTAACCTAGGTTTAGCGTCTTTCTTTCCAAGTAGATACCGGATAGCTGCATGATCAGTATACACTATTACTCTTGATCCCACCAGATAAGATCTAAATTTATCAATAGCAAATACCACTGCCAATAATTCTTTTTCTGTAGTAGAATAGTTTACTTGGGCTGCATCAAGTGTTTTACTTGCATAATGGATCGCATGCAAAATCTTATTTCTTCGCTGTCCCAAAACTGCTCCTACAGCAAAATCACTAGCATCACACATTATTTCAAAAGGAAGATCCCAATCAGGTGCTTGAATGACTGGAGCTGTTGTAAGAGCACTCTTGATTTTATTGAAAGCTTCAATACATTCGCTATCAAAACAAAACTCAACATCTTTAATCAACAGATTAGTTAATGGCTTGGAAATCTTTGAAAAGTCCTTAATAAAACGTCTATAGAAGCCAGCATGTCCTAAAAAACTCCTAACTCCTTTTATATTGATGGGTGGGGGTAATTTGTCTATTACTTCCACTTTTGCTGGATCTACCTCAATACCACGCTCTGAAATTTTATGCCCCAAAACTATTCCTTCCTTAACCATAAAATGACATTTTTCCCAGTTCAACACTAGGTTTGTATCTTCACACCTTTTTAGAACAGTAGAAAGATTTGACAAACAAGAATCAAAGTCATTCCCATAACTGAGAAGTCATCCATGAAAACCTTCATAATTTTTTCTATTAAATCTGAAAAAATTACCATCATGCACCTCTGAAAAGTGGCTGAAGCATTACACAGCCCAAATGGCATCCGACGATAAGCAAAGGTACCATAAGGACAAGTAAAAGTAGTCTTCTCCTGGTCTTGAGGATGAATTGGGATTTGAAAAAATCCAGAATATCCGTCCAAGTAACAAAAGTAGGAATGTTTAGCCAATCTTTCAAGCATTTCATCATTAAATGGTAAAGGGAAATGATCCTTCCTTGTTTCTTTATTCAACTTCCGATAATCAATGCACATTCGCCACCCCGTCACTGTTCGTGTTGAAATTAGCTTATCTTCTTCATTTTTGATAACAGTCATTCCTCCTTTCTTTGGAACCACGTGGACTGGACTTACCCATTCACTATCCGAAATTGGGTAAATAATCCCTGCATCAAGAAGTTTAATCACTTCCTTCTTTACTACCTCTTTTAAATTTGGATTTAGTCTCCTTTGATGCTCAATTGAGTTCTTGTACCCCTCTTCAAGTAAAATTCTATGCATACAGAGAGATGGACTAATCCCTTTTATATCATCAATTGTATATCCAATGGCCTTTCTATGCAACCTTAACTCATCCAACAGTCTCTTTGTTTCAAACTCATTTAACTGAGCATTAATTATAACTGGATAAGTAGAATTCGGCCCAAGAAATTCATACTTAAGATTTGGTGGTAATGGTTTAAGTTCAAATTGAGGTGGTACTATTTCTGGTAACACTGGCTCTTGTTCTATCAGCATAGTCTCCTCCTTAGCCAAGTTTTCTTCTAACCACTCTTCATTGTCTAAAGACAGATCATCCTCCTTATGATCACCAAGACATACCCCCTTTTCTGTTGAAAATGCTTTTTCACCAAACATCTTTGATAATGATTCACAACACCAAGGAAATAATGTTTGGAAATCATTTTGATTCAAGATAAGCCCTTTTTCAACATCATCCTTCTCTCTAATGATATCCATTGTTAAGAATGAGCTATCTTGCTCTGCCCAATCATTGGAATTTTGCGTAATTCTGCCAACTATCTCAAAAGTTTCTTCTAGACTTTTTTCAAAAATGATCCTCCAGATGCTAAATCCAGTTGATTCTTATTTGAGAAAGAAAGCCCAACATAGAACAAATGCATAATTAACCATTTCTCAATTCCATGATGTGGACATAACTGAAGAAGAGAAGAATATCTTTCCCAGGCTTGGTATAATTTTTCTCCATCCAATTGCTTAAAATTTAAATTTTGACTTCTCAAATAAGTAGTTTTCCTTGGAGGGAAGTATTGGTCCAGGAATTTTTGCTCTAACTCATCCCATGTTCTGATACTTTGCGACTTTAGAGAATTGTACCATCTTTTTGCAACATCCTTCAGACTAAAAGGAAAAGCAAGCAGCTGAACAATATCAGATGAGACTTCTTCATATTTCAAAGTATAACAATATCTATAAAACTCCATCAAATGGGAATAAGGATTTTCAATCTCCAATCCTCCAAACTGAGTTTTCTGAACCATGGAAACAAAAGATGGTTTGAGTATAAAATTTCTTGCTTGTATGTTAGGGTAAACAATTGCTCCCATTTGTTTTGCAGACTTCGGAGCTCCATAATCTCCTAGTGACTTGCACACCATGTTTAGATATTCTTGTTCTTCGATTTGCCTTTGCAGAATTCTCTTTTTATGGAAAGTTCTGTCAATCTCAGGGTCAAAAGGAAAGAATTCCCCTGCAAAGTTAGATCTTCGCATATACAAGAACAAGATTGCAAATGACAATTCAACAGAAAAAGAAAAATAAAAGAATCAAAAATGCAGAATTGAATTTGTAAAAAGAATTAACAAGAAGTAAAAGTTATACAAGAAAGTAAAAAACAGAAATCTAATGATTAGTTACAACTATGCAATATGAAAGGAAAACAAATGTTATGTTTAGTCTAACTCAATTGATAATTCCTAATGTTATAGCGCAGTCCCCGGCAACGGCGCCAAAAACTTGTTACGCTCCGCAAGTGTACGGAAATGTCGCAAGTAATATAAAAGATTATCGTATCCACAGGGACTGGAATAAGCACTAGAAATGTCTCAATGCGAATTAGCTAAACAACTATCCAATCGTTTCAAATGCAAAGTAAGGGTAAACAAATCTAATATTAAAGATCAACAAACAAGAGTTTAGTGTTTTGGGTTATGATAAAGGGAGATTCTAGGAGTTTCGGTTTCTTTGTAAGATTTCTTGAATGTAAATGGTTCACCAATTCTTTTCCCTCAATTGTCAAACACTTGTAGAAAGTTGCCGGTTCTCTCTTGCAATAGATAACCGGCTAAGGACTGAGAAATGTATCTAAATATGATCAATTAGATGTGAACCTACGTTGTCCTTACACAGAAGCGCACCTATTACTATGCCTTCCTCGGATATCAACATAGAAGCCCACAACTTATTAATCTATCAAGATACAAGAAACTAATCACAAAATCCATCCTACTCTCTTGAATATTCCTATTTCCTCTTCAAGATTATCTCTCAAACGTCCTTACACGGGCTTGCACCTGTCACGTGGATCCCTCGGATGATCGAGTGAGAGTTTATCTCTACCAAGTCCACAAGAAATCCAAACAATCAATCAAGAATGAGAATTAAGCACAAATCACCATTAATCATTCAAGATCTAATTGATACAAGCAAGACAATGTCATTGAAACAAGAAAATGGCAAATCCATAAGAGATTACATCAATCCATCATACAAATACTCCCTTAATCCTAGAATACAAGATCTACTCCATGAATCGAGGAAAACTTGAAGAAATAAAGATTACAAGCATTTCTTAAATCCCAATCAAGAAACCAAGAAGGGAAAGAAAACTTATCTCTGAAGAAGCCTCGGTCTTGGATCCAATCCCTCAGTCGAATCGTCAAGATCTCCTTAGAATCGGCAAAAATCCTCCCAAGAATGGGAGAAATCACCAAATCTTGCCTTCTCCCAAAAGGGAGAGATCCCCATTCAATTCATGAAGGAAGGTTTAAATAGAGGAGGAAAAGCGGGCCACTGGCCCTGATTATGACAGTGAGATTCACACTGGCCATGTCGCCTTCCTTCTACCTTGGGTACTGGCAGTGTGGTTCCCACGGCCAAGACCCTCCGCTCTCGGAAATGCTACCGTGTGTGCACACGGCACACCACTAGTCTCGAAGCTTCACTAGGGCTGGACACACAGCACACGGCCACCACTGCGCAAGCTCCTGCTGGTGTAGATCCACGGCCATGTAAGGCATCTTCTCTGATTTCTTCAAATCAAGACACGGCCGTGTGAGATTCACACGGCCATGTCCTCTTCCCTTCCTGTTAAGACTACACGGCCATGTGTGGTACACGGCCTGATGATCTCTCCCTTCAATTACTTCCAAGCTTGCCCGAGGACGCATAATCTTCACTAATTTTGACTCCTGTGTACAGAAAATGCACAAAAAGCAGATCTCCGAACCAAAAGAATAAATATGCTAAAAGGAAAGCTGGAAGTATAAAAATGCATAGATCAAGCATGCTCAAAGTATGTAAATGTGCGTAAAAACATGCATAAAAGAGTATATAATCTACGCACATCAGGAGGGCAGCCACTACAAATATAAGAGGAAAAAGCACCTCAGTTAGCGAAGAGCAGTATACAAAAAATAACAACTTACCAAAAGAAGCTCCGATTTCCGTGGAAGCAGGGCTAAGACCAAAAGCGTGCAGAATGCCTTCTAGCATCAGCACAGACAGGCGAACAACAACACCTTTCAGCTTGTCTGCAGCTGCGGAGCAGGCAGGTTCATGGACGTGCAAAGGGAAGTCTGAAGCATGGATGGGATGCCATTAGGAAGGCCCGGCTAAGGGGGCGGGGGGCTTGAGGAAGAAAAAGCGAGATCTCCAACCTTTATTGGAAGAAGGTAGGTCATCAAAAAACTTATGGCCCGGCTTGGCCTGAACGTTAAATACCCCCGCCTCGGCTCGTCGGAAGGAATAGAAGTGATGGAATAGTCTAGCAGTCAAGGGAATTTGATAAATGCGGCACAAGATGATGGTTCCGCAGACCGCTCGGAATACATTGGGGGCAAATTGAGAGATACCAATACCGCAATACTGACTCAACTCGGAGAAAAAAGGATGCAAAGGAAAGCGAAGACCGCCTAAGATTTGATCCCTAAAAACAGTGATAAACCCTTCGGGAGGAGAAGAAGGATGTTCATCTGGTGAGGGAAGACGAAACTCATATGCGACGCCTAGCCCCAAGTTGGATTGCGAGTGATGTTGTGATGGTCTAAATCGAGAGATGTAACGTGAATACGAGAAGAGTTCCTTACCATCCATAATTATGAGGAGGCGGACAAGGGGATGAAGACAAGAGGGCAGGTCAGAAGAGAGGAGAGTTGCCTTTCGAAGCAGATGACGAAGGGAGGAGGAAGGCAGGCGTCAAGTAAGGCGGACTGCCTTTAGGGTTTATAAAGCCCATTCATTCCTAGGACACATCGTCGAGAGTATCTTTTGAGATGGCCCTCAGTCGATGGGAAATAAGCGTAGAAGGGTGCAAAAGGGTCGGTGGGCGTCGGGGCGTCGTAGTAAGCGTCGGACGGTGTCATCCAGCGGCGAACGCGCATTAAAGATCGACAAGACAAGGTCATCATGAAAGGTGTGACCTCAAAAAGTATTCTTCGTGAAAGGCTCAAAGCTGGCGGGAAGTTTCATAAAGCTACGGATGCGGCAAATCAAAGGGTCGTAAATGAGATAAAGCGGTCGCGTGAATGTCATATCGAGAGAGGAGTATCAAGCGGGCCTATGGGGTGTTGTTTGCTCGGACCATCCGGCAAGTAGCTACTAGACCGATGATCTCGACCGGAACAACTAACGGCGAGAACTACGGGGTCATAATACTGCAAGAGACCTGCCCAAGGGTTGAATAAGGTTTTACACCCCTCCTCTATCCTTAATGCTATATCGTGCATAATGCAATTCAGGGAGAAAGAGCAAATGGAGAGTAAGCCCAAGCTAGCGATAAACGACCGATCAACCACGGCATGAGGTCGGTATAGGGCGAGAGCGGATGAGGCGGAGAAGAGCAATGCGTCATGCCGCGCCGTTTGAATATATCATCGCGTCTCGATCACCGCGGCCGCCACCGGTCTCGGACGGAGTATTATTACTAGTCTCGGACCAGCCGCCATCGCCGCCGGCCCACTGGTCTCGGACGGATTATTATCGCACCGGTCTCGGACGGCGCCGCCTTGTCATGTCAGGAGTATGCGAACGCCACGGTCTCGGACCGAGTATTATCATGTCTCGGACGACCGCCATTACCACCGGTCTCGGGACGGAGTATCGAACTCTCGCTCGGTCGAGTTATAAGTGAGCTTGCTATCACGCCTCCAGCTCCCATGCGAGAATTAAAAGTGAGCCTTGTGCTCACGCCTACGACCTACGGTCGGTAGTCCCAACTCTTGCCCGGTGTGAGTTATAAGTCGACTTTGTTCTCACGCCCAATGACCTTCAGTCGGCTCCATCGGAATTAAAAGTGAGCCTTGTGCTCACACGCATACCAGGTCGGTATCTCGAACTCATCGCCCGGTCTCGAGTTATAAGTGGGCCTGTTCTCGCATGCGACCTTCGGTTGGCTCCCATGCGAGAATTAAAAGTGAGCCTTGTGCTCACGCCATATGACTTTCAGGTCGGTAGTCCCGAACTCTCGCCCGGTCACGAGTTATAAGTGAGCTCTGTTCTCACGCCGCGACCTTCGGTCGGCTCCCATCTGAAATTAAAATGAGCCTTGTGCTCACGCCCATGACCTTTTAGGTCGGTATCTCAGAACTCTCGCCCGGTCACGCAGTTATAAGTGAGCCTCTGCTCTGAGCACCTTTCAGGTCGGCTCCCATGAGAATTAAAGTGAGTCTTGTGCTCACGCCCAACGACCTTTAGGTCGGTAGTCCCAGACTCTCGCCCCAGGTCGAGTTATAAGTGAGCTCTGTTCTCACGCGACCTTCTGTCGGCTCCCATCGAGAATTAAAGTGAGCCTTGTGCTCACGCCCACAAGTCGGTGGTCAGACTCGCCCGGTCACGAGTTATAAGTGAGCTCTGTTCATCACCAAGACGACCTTCGGTCGGCTCCCATGAAATTAAAGTGAGCCTTGTGCTCACGCTGACGACCCAGGTCGGTAGTCCCAGACTCTCTCGCCCGGTCGAGTTATAAGTGAGCTCTGTTCTCACGCCCAACGACCTTCGGTCGGCTCCATGAGAGAATTAAAGTGAGCCTTGTGCTCACCCAACAACCCTCAGGTCGATATCTCCGGACTCTCGCCCAGTGTGAGTTATAAGTGAGCCTGTTCTCACGCCCGACCTTCGTGTCGGCTCCCAGAAATTAAAGTGAGCCTTGTGCTCACTGGCCCAACCAAGGTCCGTAGAGTCCCGGAGACTCGCCCGGTGTGAGTTATAAGTAAGCTCTGTTCTCACTCCCAACGACCAGTCGGCTCCCATGCGAGAATTAAAGTGAGTCTTGTGCTCACGATGACCTTTAGGTCGGTAGCCCAGGACTCTGCCCGGTCAGGTTTATAAGTGAGCTCTGTTCTCACGCACAACCTTCAGTCGGCTCCCATGCGAGAATTAAAGTGAGCCTTGTGCTCACGCCCAACGACCTTTAGGTCGGTAGTCCCAGACTCTCGCCCGGTACGAGTTATAAGTGAGCTCTGTTCTCCAACGACCTTCGGGTCGGCTCCCATCTGAGAATTAAAGTGAGCCTTGTGCTCACGCCCAACAACTTACAGGTCGATATCTCCGGACTCTAGCGGTGTGAGTTATAAGTGAGCCTGTTCTCACGCCCAACGGTCGGCTCCCATGCGAGAATTAAAAGTGAGCCTTGTGCTCACGCCCAACGACCTTTTAGGTCGGACTCTCACCCGGTCGAGTTATAAGTGAGCTATGTTCTCACGTGAGAGCGACCTTCGGTCGGCTCCCATGCGAGAATTAAAGTGAGCCTTGTGCTCACGCCCAACTCCCTTTTAGGTCGGTAGTCCCAGACTCTCGCCCCAGTGTGAGTTATAAGTGAGCCCTGTTCTCACGCCCAACGACCTTTCAGGTCGGCTCCCATGCGAGAATTAAAAGTGAGCCTTGTGCTCACGCCCAACGACCTTTTAGGTCGGCTCCCAGTGCGAGTTATAAGTGAGCTCTGTTCTCACGCCCAACGACCTTTCAGGTCGGCTCCCATGCGAGAATTAAAAGTGAGCCTTGTGCTCACGCCCAACAACCTTTTAGGTCGATATCTCCAGACTCTCGCCCCAGTGTGAGTTATAAGTGAGCCCTGTTCTCACGCCCAACGACCTTTCAGGTCGGCTCCCATGCGAGAATTAAAAGTGAGCCTTGTGCTCACGCCCAACGACCTTTTTGGTCGGCTCCCAGTGCGAGTTAAAAGTGAGCTCTGTCCTCACGCCCAACGACCTTTCAGGTCGGCCCCCATGCGGGAATCAAAAATCAACTCCCCTACGAAAAGCATAAGTGAACTCGGCGCCCACGCCTAACTACCTTTCAGAGGGATATGCCTTACATTGAGCGGAGCGTTTCCAAATAATCAGGTCAGCTACATCTGGCTTCATTTTAGCTCCTTTTTGCAAATTGCAAATATGCAGCAAACAAGCAAGGTACGGAGTACGGGAGGCCACCCAACCTACCCCTAAAGCATCGATGTTAACTGCGGGATCAGGTTTTGCATGTTTATTGCAATTTTAATTTTCAAGCACTATGTTGGTTTTATTATCCAAAATTTATACATAAAAAGGAGCCATGATGCAACTCTTAGCTCTTACATACGGACCAGTTTCTAAAAATGCTTGCTAGATGAAAATTGAGCAGGAAAGACTATGCTGGAAAAGGACAGATATACGAGTACAACAGCACAGCTCAATAAGCAGGTGATACAGCCAAGGCCACAAGAGGGAACGCTTTGCGGCAAAGGAGCCACTGAAACAACTATGGCCTGAACTAATTTTAACTCGGGGAAAGGATTGGTCATGGAGAATGAGCACTGCCGCGTGAAGAAATGTCTGGGGACTCAGGAGCCCCTGGGGCGTTCAAGGCTCGAGCCAGCTGCGCATGTAGGGAGTTGATAACTGTTTGTTGCCGGGCGATCGTGTCTTGCTTGTCGTCGAGATACGCACGGAGGAGAGATAGCTCCGTTTCATGCTCTTGTTTCAAGCGTTCATGAAGGCTGAGTTGGCGCTGCAGGCTAGCCTGGCATTCCTCTTTCCTCGCCTTCTCAACATGAATGCAAGAATTCGCGACACGATACTGGGCTTCCATGGAGCACAGGGCAGCTAGCTGACGAGCTCGATCCTGAGATACGCGTTCCAGTTCACGTTCTTTCTCGGTAAGTTGTAAGGTGTGCTGATCTATTCGCGTTTGGGAAGGTGGTTGATCAACCTCCTCAGAAAAAGGAAAATGCATCGCGGGGAAGAAGGTGGTGTAACGCGGGTTAGCAAAAGAAAGTGGGAAGGCGTGGCAGGAGAAGATAGAATAAAGAAACGACCGTGAGGCTCTTTATAAAGAGGATGGGTGGCCAAGTCAAAGCAATTGTGTGGGCACGGTACCCCAAGCTACTAGCAAAGCAATTAAGGAGGCATGGTATCCCAGGCGACGCGACACAAAGGTTGATGCGTAAGGCAAGAAGCAGAGCGTACAGAGATATGCTGAGGTAGAGACACAGAGATAGGCTGAGATCATAGAGATATGCTGAGATCTCAGAGATGTGCTGAGGTCTAGTCAGTCAGACTTTCGTCCTCCTTCGACTAGACTTGTGAGGGAGGCTTGTGATACGGTTAGCGGTGGAGGGGCCCAAGAGAAAAGGGTTAGAAAGCTCAAGGCCATATAGCGGTCAAAAGTCAGTAGGACGTGGCGGTCAATAGCCAGGGTGATTCAGCAGTCAATGGTCAGGTTGACTAGGCAGTCAGAGACAAGCATGTGGGGTAGTCAGAGGCCAGGCAGACTTGTTGATCAAGGAGGCAAAGTAGTTGAAAGACAAGGGGAAACGACAGGCGGAACACCGGGTATAGGTCGGGAGCGGCAGAGCTGGGCAAAGGCAGCTCGAGCTGCAGGCCTATGGTCGAGGGGCAAGCCACAAATCAAAGGTCGGAAGCGGCAGGGCTGTGTAGAAACGGCTCGGTCTGCAGGTCTGCGACTCGAAGGCCCGGAAGTGCAAGCCACAAATCAAAGGTCGGAAGCGGCAGGGCTGTGTAGAAACGGCTCGGTCTACAGGTCTGCGACTCGAAGGCCCGGAAGTGCAAGCCACAAATCAAAGGTCGGAAGCGGCAGGGCTGTGGCAAAGCGCTCGGTCTCTGTCTGCGACTCGAAGGCCGGAGTGCAAGCCACAAATCAAGGTCGGCAGCGGCAGGTGTGTGTAGAAGCGGCTCGATGCAGTTGTGCGACTGCAAAGGCTACAAGCCACAAATCAAAGGTCGGAAGCGGCAGGCTGTAGAAATGGCTCGATCAGTGCGACTCAGCCGGAAGTGCAAGCCACAAATCAAAGGTCGGAGCGGCAGGTGTGAAAAACGGCTCGGTCTACAGGTCTGCGACTCGAAGATCCGGAAGTGCAAGTCACCAACATCACGGGCCGGGGCTATATGTAAACGGCCCGATCTACGAGCTTACTGATCGAGGGCGGCAAAACGGTACAAAATACGAGACCATGATCGGAGTGGTTGTTCGAGGGTTAGCAGACTAACGAGTAGCATAGGCGAGATCCGGTCGGGGTGTGAGGTAGATGCAACGCGATAAATAGGGACGAGCTAAGTGCGAGAGTCGGAGGATCACAACTGTCCGTCAAGGCTAATCATTGCATACCAGGGAGATGTGCGGAGGCGGAGGTTCCTAAGCGAGAGGATGCTCTCATAACCAATGGCAGCCTGACAGATGTCCTTCACTGCGAGACAAAACCCCTGTGTAAAGGCGAAGGTTCCTAAACAAGAAGATGCCTTGACAACCAATAGCAGCACGACAGGTGTCGGGGATATACGATAAAGCCCAGCGTCTAACGTTTTCTGACAGGAGGGCAGGTTCTGGAAGCAAGACGGGTGCATAAAAAGGAGGAGATTCCTCGTACGCGGGTACGCACTCTCTCGTCATTTTTTCCACAACTTTTCATTTTGAGTCTCTCTGCTTTTTCTGGGGAAAAAGGACCTGACTTGAGCGTCGGAGGCCTGATCCGGGGACTTTTTCCCTGGGTTCTGGTCTTTAACGTGAGGGAGGGAGATCGTCTGAGTGTGTGCAGGGTCCTGCAGCAGCGTCAGCCGCCCGTGGGAGCCGAATCGCCCACGGCTTTCCGTCAACAACCAGGCCACCGCGACTAGCCTCCGTCCGACTCAGTCTTCGGACAAGATCAATTCCTATTCCCCATCCAGATTCCTTTAAACCAAAGGCCGCCTAAGATATGAGAAAAAGATAATTTTCTAGTAAACATATACGGATATGCCATTTTTATAGAGCCTAATATTTAACACATCTACAATTTGTATAACTTATACATGAATTAAACATTTTCACAATTTCTAGAATTTTTAAACTATATTACGAAATTGATGACTTTTTATATATTAGACATCTGGAAACACCTAAAGTTCATGCATAATTTTCTCTTGTTTTTTTTTTTGGAAGAAAACTTATTAAGAATAATACTACCAATTTTTGAATATAATTAATCAAAAGAAACCCAAGCAATAACTTGAGACGCATAAAGTTAATACACTAATCTTCATAGATAATGAATCAAAATTAAAGTAATAAACCAGTCAAAAATCTCGAAAACATTTTGCGGAAAAGATATAAAATATACTCGGTAGAGTAACCTAATTAATTCTCAAGTTATAAAGCAACTAGAAATTCTCAAATACTTAACATAGATTCAGATTAATCTTTTTTAGACTAACTAAATAAATATGGAAATATAAACTAAAAGGTATTCGGGTTGTACGATCAACATTCTAAGCATGCTCAATTATCAAGGCCTCCAATCTCTTTTGGCTCATCTTCTACATCAATCAAATCTAATGCGTCTAAAGACTCAGCATGTTCTAACCAGGATAACAAGTAATAAATGAATGCATGTACTAAAGTAAATCATACTAAAAAATAGATTTAACTTAAATGCATGACATAAACATAAACATTTCTAGTAGAGTTTGAGTTTAATGAAAGTGACACAATATCATAATCGTTTGATCAAATATTCACTATAGTGCTGGGTTGGTAGGGATCCAAACCTATGAACGAAACCACTACCCATATGTAATTTAGCAAGCTCCACGGACATAGATCCTCAATTCATAACTCCACCATATATAAACATAGATTGGCCACAATCAAATCATATTCCTAAAAAAAACATATTCTTACCCTCATACGTACATGCATACAACAATTTTCCTAATCCCATAACATTCATGATCATTAAAACATGGCTGCCATAACCATAAATAATAGTCTTTTTATATAATGCTGCCATCGTGGAGATGCAGCAGAAATCAACTAACAAGCTATGACATTTATGTATGTTTCATAATTCCAATGCTACGAGTTGACTAGGTATCTCTTCATAAACCAAAAAGAACATCACGCTGACAAGGATAACCAACGCCAAGAAATACATAAACTATATGATAAAAAAAATAAAGTTTCTATCTTTTCCACACATAAACATGCTATTCACATAATATATGATCTGATTAATGCATCAAGAACGTGCCTTTGCATCTAAAAACCCATAGAATCAATTATCATGCGAGTGAGCGAGGGGTACGATCGGCCACAACTCAACCTTTGATTTCTTACCCGAAAACTCGCCATTTCTCTCTCGTTTTATTTTGAATCCCCCCATGATGATAATCCTAGGTCTTATTTATTTGTTGCTCCAAGTCTCGGCCCGATAATTAAGTAATTTAATATTAAATAAATTAAATTCTATAAGTATCATTATTAGCCATAATATAAGCCTATGTAATCGGCATATTTTCAAAATTTAGGTAATTTATTAGCTAAATTTTAAATATTGACTAAATCTTTAGGCTAGAAGTTACCTTAATTAGTATTTAAATTAAATACTAATCCTAACCAAATCCACTAAATAAATTAAATCCTATACGTATCATTATTAGCCATAATATAAGTGTATTTCCTCTTTCTAAACATGCTTCAATATACATTCATATAATTTATTACTAATCTAATCATTTAACACTTTTACTTATATAATTATTCTTTTTAAAATCTCTAACATTTTTTCCCCACTCTTTTTATTTTATTAATTATCATTCACATTTATATCATATTAGTTATTTTTCTCGTTTAAAACCTTTTAATACACTTTTTTTTTTTTGTTTTCTAAGAGGATCCCCTAACGCATTAATAATTAAGAATATCTTAGAATTCTACTTAAATATATCCCTAATCTCCATACCTCGGCCAAGCATCAGATGTTCTCTTAAAATTCCATAAACATAGGAAACTTGAAATTTAATCACATATTACTATTAATTAATCTAACACATTTAAACTAAACAGTTTAACTTATTTTAATTATGCAGTGTGATTTTATGTGGACTAGTTTCAGACTTTACAATTTATCTCCTCTTAAATAAAATTTTATTTTCGAAATTAAAATTTACCGTACAATTTTAGATAGCAACTTCTCGTGTCTTCCTCGAAATTTATGTTGTTTGAATGGAAAATGAAGAAGAAGTTGGAAACTATTAAAAATGAATCATAAACAAAATAGTTAATCCCATTATACTAAGATATGGGAAAAAAAATAATTATCCAGTAAAGGTATGTGGATATGCCATTATCTACAGAACCCAGTATTTAACACATCTATAATTTGTAGAACTTATACATGAATTAAACATTTTCACAATTTCTAGAATTTTTAAACTATATTACGAAATTGATGACTTATTATATATTAGACATCTCGAAACACCGAAAGTCCATGCATAATTTTCTCTCTTTTTTTTTTTTTTGGAAGAAAACCAATTAAGAATAATATCAATTGTCGAACATAATTAATCAAAAGAAACCCAAGTAATAACTCGAGACCCATAAAGTTAATAGATAATGGATCAAAATTAAAGGTAATAAACAAGTCAAAAATCTCAAAAATATTTTCCGAAAAAAATATAAAGTATACTCGGTCGACAAACCTAATTAATTCTAAGTTATAAAGTGACTAGAAATTCTCAAATACTCGACATAGATTCTAGGATTAATCTTTTTTGTAAACTAACTAAATAAATATAGAAATATAAACTAAAAGGCCTTCGGATTATATTGTCAACATTCCGAGTTTACTCAATTATCAAGCTCTCCAATCTCATTTGTCTCACCTCCTACATCAATAAGGTCTAATGAATTTAAAGACTCAACACGTTCCAACCAGGATAACAAGTAATAAGTATATGAACGCATGCACTAAAGTAAATCATACTAGAAAATAGGCTTAACTTAAACGCTTGCATGTCATAAATATAAACATTTCTTACAGAGTTTAGTTCAATGAAAATGTCATTGTATCATAATCATTTGGTCAAACATTCATCATAGCACTAGGTTAGTAGGGATCCAAACCTCTGAACAAAATCACTACCCATATGTAATCTGGCAAGCTCCACAAAGGTAGATCTCCGATTCATAACTTCACCCATACATAAACATACATTGGCCACAATCAAATTACATTCCTAAAAAACATTATTCTTATCCTCATACGTACATGCATACAACAATTTCCCTAATCCCATAGCATTCATGATCATTAAAACATGATTGCCCATAACCATAAATAATAGTCTTTTATATAATGCTGCCATGGTCGGAATTCAAACAGAAATCGTTTAACAAGCTATGGCATTAATGTATATTTCATAATTAAAATGCTATGAGTCAACTAGATATCTCGTCATATAGGAATCAAAAACCAAAAAGAACATCACGCTGACAAGGATAACCACCACAAGCAAATACATAAACTATATGATAAGAAAAATTAAAGTTTCTATCTTTTCCACACATAAACACGCTATTCACATAATATAGAACGTGCCTTTGCATTTAAACACCCGTAGAATCAACAATCGATGCAAGCGAGCAAGGGGTACTATCGTCCATGACTTCACTTTTGATTTCTCAACCCAAAACTCATCATTTCTCTTTTGTTTTCATTTTGAATCCGCCATGTGATAATCCTAGGTCTTTTTTATTTATTTATTTATTGCTTCAAGTCTAGGCTCGATAATTAAGTAATTTAATACTAAATAAATTAAATTCTATATGTATATCATTATTAGCCAAAATATAAGCCTATTTAATAGGCAAATTTTCAAAATTTAGGTAATTTATTAGCTAAATTTTAAATATTGACTAAATCTTTAGGCTAGAAGTTACATTCATAGGGGTGTAATCGAGCTGATTCGAGCCAAACTTTTAAATGTTTGAGTTTGATTCGTTTATAATCGAATCGAGCTTGAGCTTTATTTAACGAATATATTCATTGCTCACGAGCTTATTCGAGCTTTTATCGAACCTAAACGAGCTTAACAAATATAAATGATAAATTTAAATATTCATTAAAAACTAAATTATATATTTAAAAAAATTATAATATTCTTATTAAAATTTATAATTTTATTCTAATAAATAAATTTAATATATTTATCTATATGTTTTATAAGTAGAGTGTAAAATCTATAAATTCAATATCAAAACTATTATTTTTTTATTTAAAAGTTAATTCATGAACTTAACGAATATGTTCGCAAGCTAACGACCTTGATCATTTTTCTCACCTTGTTCCGCAGCTTCCTCTCTTATCTGTCTAAGATTTGTGTAGGCTTCTCCTCATACGACATATTAGGCATGATCGATCTGTAGAGGTTCAAAGTTCAACACATGTGATGACATGCACTTGCGAAAAATAGATACTTGGAAAACATTATTTACTCCCGCAAGATTAGGTGGTAAGGAACTCTATATGCCAATATTCCTACTCTATCAAAAATTTTGAATAGGCCAATAAATCTTAGACTGAGCTTGCCTTTCTAACCAAATCTCATAGCGCCCTTCATAGGTGCTATTTTCACAAATATTGTTGGGTGCTACTCGAAATTTCGTTCTGTTTCCCCTTTACAAAAATTTGTATAAGCACAGAACTTTTCCTAGCACCCCATGTGCTTTTCATAAGTTAAACTTGGATTGCAAACGAAACTTACATTATTAATCTAAGTTTATCCCATGTGATATTCAGAAGTTAAATTTGGATTGCAAATGGAACTTAACATTATTAATCCAAGTTCAATCCTTGTGTTCATCAGAAGTTAAATCATATTACAGAAGTTGATTAAATATTTATTTCAAGGATTGGCTTTCAGGTCGTTGGCGAGACACTCGGCCTTCTTGGTTATGAGATCATCCACCACTTCCTAGACAAAGTCTTTCAAAGAAATTGAATATTTAAACTCCTCACAGTAAACCCTAGGTTTAACTAAAGAGACCTTAATCGAAGCACAAAATTGAAACACAAAATCATTAGCCTCTTGTGTTGGTATTTCAGGATCCATACAAAGAAAAACTAAACTAATACACCGCGGAAACAATTAACTAGTTATACCTTTCTTTGTAACTAAAGACCTCTTGATCTTCTGTTGTATTCCTCTCCTCCTCTTGGACATCGTGTAGACGACGATCTACCAAGATGAAATCCACCCGAACCTTCTTCTTTGCCTACAAGTTTCGGCCACCCAAGGAATGCCAAAATAGGAAACTTCTTTCTCTTTTTCTTCCCCTCCAAGCAAATCGGCCACAAGGAAAAGAGAAGAGGGAAAGCTAGGTTTCGGCCCTAAGGGAACAAGAGAAATATGGAGATGTGTTATTCCCATAAGGTACCTTCTACCTCTCTTTTATAATCCTTGGTCATGGTATAAAAGGAAATTTTTATAATAATTAAAATCTCTCTCTTTTAAATTTCCTATTGTGATGGCTACAAAAGGAAAGTTTAAAAAATTAAAATCTCTTTCTTTTAAACATTGTAGATGAATACAAAAAGAAAATATTTTAAAATTAAACTTCTCTTCTAAATCATGGTTACAAAAAAAGAAAGTTTTACCAAAATTAAAATCTCTCTTTTTAAACCATTATAGATGGCAAAAAAGGAAAGATTTTAAAATTTAAAACTCTTTTTTAAAACCATGTGGGTGGCTTCAAAAAAGGAAAGATTTTAAAATTAAAATCTCTCTTTTAATCCTTTATAGATTGCTATAAATGGAAAGATTTAAAAAAAAATTAAAATCTCTCTTTTTATTTCTTTAGTGTCTGACCCCTTGCTTGGTCACCAAGCAAGGCTTGGCCGGCCACATCTTGGACACCAAGATGGGTTTGGCCGACCCCTTGCTTGAGCACCAAGCAAGGATGTGGTAGACCCCTAGCTTGGGTAAGAAGCTGGGCTTTGGATGAATAAAAAGGCTTTTAATAAGAGGCTACAACAGGGACCTAGAGGAGGAATTGGTTTTGGCCACCTGATGGACTTGAGCTTCCTGTGTTCGACCCGAACACCCAACTCAAGTTCATCAATAATAACTCATACTACTAAAGAGTCATTATTGAATTACCGCACCAATCCTATATTACATTATGGGTTCCTTCTTATCATGAGTGCATTAATCTCCCTATGTTTAAGATATCGAATGCCCATTAATTAAATGAGTTACTAACAACTCACTTAATTAATATCTAACTCTAAGAGTAGTACCACTCAACTTCATTATCATGCCGGACTAAGTCCACCTGCAGGGTTTATATGATAATTCTTATGAGCTCCTCAAGGGGACATCATTAACCTAGATAACTAGGATACAGTTTTCTTCTATAATCAACAACACACCATATAAATAATATTATTTCCTAACTTATCAGGCATATTGATTTAACGAATAAATATCACCCATTGATAAATCAAAGAAATAAATACTAAGTATATGTGCTTGTTATTATATCGGGATTAAGAGTACGCGCATCTATAATAACAGAGATTCTGTTCTTTTATGCAGTCAGTATAAAAAGAAATAACTTCAAATGGTCCTACTCAATACACACATAGTGTACTAGTGTAATTTTATAGTCAAGATAAATTAATACCAAATTACACTACAACCATTCCAATGGTTTGCCCCAATCCATCTTGGTTGTGAGCTACTATTTATAATTTATATGGAACTGATAACATGATCTTCTGTGTGACACCACACATCTTGTTATCTACAATATAAATTAAATGGACAACTGCATTTTACTAAATGCAGACATTTGACCAATGTGATTCTCATTTCAAAATAAATGTTCATACAAAAAGCTAGACTTTTAGTATACATCCTAACAAATATGTGGTCTCAAACAGTAAACTCGAGATCTCTTCTTCATTTGTCACCATAACTCTTCTATCGGCTCTGAGTAATTTCTATCATATGACAGATTTTGACTACTAAGTCGGTAGTTTGATGCACAATCTCTGGCCCTATCTCTGCCCTTTCACCCACCTCATCCCAATGGATAGGCGATCTACACTTTCTTCTATATATTGCTTCATAAGGAGCCATACCTATAGATGATTGGAAATTATTGTTGTAGGTGAACTCCACAAGGGGTAACTTTTCGCGTCGCGGAAACCCCGAATCACCCAAAGCCGTAGATCCGTACAAGGAAAATCCCGAATGAAATACAAGTACGAGTTTCAAAACTTTAGATCTACTCCTAGATCTACATGTTAAGAATTTTACCCTTGAAGCGTGCCCTCGCAAATCCCGCTCGTCCAACGGTACGCCGGATCTCGAGAGTGTCAACGTAGACACTCCTCTAATGATATCCACACGAACAAGGAGTGTCTCTCACACTCAAAGGATGGAGTAGAGAGCCCCAAGTGTGCTAGTACTTTCTAGAGCTCTCGGATGGGATTTGAAAGGAAGAAATAGAGAGGATACAAAAAGAATCTCTTACACTCAAGAAGTAGTATCCTCCTTTGTGATCTTCACTCTTCCTTTGTGTTGGAACCCACTCAACCACCTTCTCTTTTCATCAAAAGCTCTCGGCAACCACAAGAGAAGAGAAGGAAGAAGCAAGGAAGAAGATGAGACAATTACCACACATCAATGCACACTAAATGAAAACCATTTCACCCTTTAGTGTGGCCGGCCACACACATAACTCCCTCATTTAATGTGGCCGGCCACATTAAATGGAATGGGAGGTGTTGTAACCTCCATGAGGTGGCACACCTCATGAGGTGGTGATGATGTGGCAAGGTTAGTCATGCCATGTAGGATGATTCAACCTTCATGATGTGGCAATGCATCAAGTCAAACTTGATGTTTCAACTTCCATTTGGTCAAGTCAAATTGACCAATTCTCTTCCTTGTTGAGTCAAATCCAACCTTTGATTCAAGTCCATTTCAATTTAATGAATCTTAATTCATTAATATAAATTGACTCAATGAATCAAATTTAAATTAGACTCATTCAACAATTGAATCTAATTGAGTCTAACTCAATAAGTCTAATTTGAATTAATCCGAATCTAATCCTTGGTGCATCATATGAACCTAATCCAATTGGTTTATCATATGAACCTAGTCTCCATCCACTTGTTCTTTGTGTGTGACCCAATAGGTTCTTGTAACGTTGGCAATGTTTCTAAACTCCTTTAGAAACATAAGCAATGAGATAGTATAAGCCCAGAGGGCAGAGATAGAAGAAACTGATATAATGTTCTTAGTCAATGCAGGCACATAACAACAATCGTCTAACTCTAGTATAAGCCCAGAGGGCAGAGATAGAAAATAAGTCCCTACAGCAACAGCAGCAACCCGTGCTCCATTGCCTACTCGTAGGTCTATCTCGCCCTTTGTCAATGCTCTGCTATTTCTCAGTGCTTGTACATTAGTACAAATGTGCGAAGCACATCCGGTATCTAATACCCACGACGAAGAAATAGAGAGGTTGACTTCTATAACATTTATACCTGAAGTAGAAATCTTATTTCTCTTCTTGTTAAGATCTTCCAGGTATCTGTGAAGTTCCTCTTCCAGTGCCTCGCTTGTCCTTGATATAGTTGACGAAGATGTTCAACCATATCGTAAGCACACATCAACTCATGTTGCTTTAAAGCTCGAGTTCATGGTTGCGAGCATTAGACAGACACATCTAATGCGTCATCTTGATGCTTCTTGTAAGCATCCGGTGAGCTCGTGTGGCGGTGGCGGGAGGAGCCTCGGAATGGGCTCCTCACGAGCGTCATTACGTTCCTAAGTGAGAACTATTCTCAGGTTCCTGTACCAGTCCAGGAAATTTGCTCCGTTGAGCTTGTCCTTCTTAAGGACAGAACGCAGGGAGAAAGAGTTCGTATTCGACGTCATGGTTATCTACAACAGAAAATTTACAGAAATAAATATCATATTCTTTTAAAATCATTTAATTATGCCTTTAATTAAATGATGCTCCCACTGAATTCTATAATTCTTGTGGGACAAGATCCACATCATACTAACCCTTGAGTTAGCTTTGGCTAATACGCCCAAGGCTTAGTATGATCGGTAGGTAACGATTACCAATTACATCTCTATGCAACTCTTGTTTATAAAATCAATATCCGCATTTATATTAAAACTCGAGTTAGCTTTGGCTAATACGCCCGAGAGTTAATATAGATGTGATTTTGACCTATCTTTTCCAACCGTTGGAGGAATGCCTATAGTTGACTCGATCTAACCGAGCAACTAGGAATACTCAATCTAATTGAGTTTGTATTCACCCATGCGTTGATAGACGGGACCAAGATTGTCCCTCCGTACCCTACCAAGATAATATGTATTGCTCTGCTTTGGCAGATTCAACAATACATGTGATCGAGGTAGTGATAGGTATCACGGCACGGTTAGGCATTTAGAGTTGGTTCGATCGAGATCTAATCTAATCGAAAAGGATGCATCTTGTGCATGACTTAGATCTAATCTAATCGCAAGGGTGCATCATGTGCACAACTTAGATCTAATCTAATTGTAAGGCACTAATTAATTAATTACTTATTAAACATGCATCATATACATAAGCAATTAACTAATTAATCTATTTGTGATTTAGTCATGGCCCTACTACGATCTTCTCAAGCCAATGAGAAGATCGAATGGTCAACCTAGGGTCAACAGCTTCTCCAAGCTCCTCCCTTTGACCACCTTGTGTTGCTCGTGCCCGCCTCGGAACTCCGTCTCGTGTGGACCCTCCACCGCTCCAATTTGTACATTACAATTTGAAACTCGAGTTACATTCGAGTCTAAATCTAATTTACAACCAGAATATATGAGAAAGGCACGACGCGCAGGTCGCGGAAAAATAAAAACATACAATACGCGCAAACACATAACGGCACACATGCCGTATTATGAATTACAACACAATCCAATCATATTGGGTTTTTGGGACATAACTATCACAAAATTAATATATAATTCAAAATTATATATTTTCATAATTTTCTATAATTTTAAAATTAATTTTTTACAATTTTTACGAGTAAAATTTCCCGGCGGTCCCGTTTAGCGGTTTCGGGCGCAATCGCGGAACGGATCCCCTTGCGGGGCCAGGGGCAGCGCCCCTACCCGCGATCTAACCATCGCGAGGGTTCCTTTGCGATCCTACAGCGCCTTAGCCCGCTGTCCCAAAACAATTTGGGACGAAACCTTTGAGAAGAATTTTCCCGGCGGTCCCGATTAGCGATTTCGGGCGCAATCGCGAAGCAAATCCCCTTGCGGGGTTAGGGGAAGTGCCCCTACCCACGATCTAACCATCGTGAGTTGCTCCTAAGCGATCCTACAGCGCCTTCGCTCGCTGTCCCAAACGGATTTGGGTCGAAACATCACCGTTTTGGAAAAATCTTCCCGGTAGTCGAAGCCTACAAGCGTCTAAACACTTGTGCTTCGATTACTCGAGAAAAATACTTATAAAAACCCAAAAAATCATAATTTTACAGAAAATTACAGAAACTTTAGTTTTCATAAAACCAAAAAATTAAACTCGTACAAGCCTTGCAAGTGGCTCTGATACCACTGTTGGGTTTTTCGGGCCGCGAAAATCGTTTTTCGCGTCGCGGAAACCCCGAATCACCCAAAGCCATAGATCCGTGCAAGGAAAATCCCGAATGAAATACAAGTACGAGTTTCAAAACTTTAGATCTACTCCTAGATCTACATGTTAAGAATTTTACCCTTGAAGTGTGCCCTCGCAAATCCCGCTCGTCCAACGGTACGCCGGATCTCGAGAGTGTCAACGTAGACACTCCTCTAATGATATCCACACGAACAAGGAGTTTCTCTCACACTCAAAGGATGGAGTAGAGAGCCCCAAGTGTGCTAGCACTTTCTAGAGCTCTCGGATACACTCAAGAAGTAGTATCCTCCTTTGTGATCTTCACCCTTCCTTTGTGTTGGAACCCACTCAACCACCTTCTCTTTTCATCAAAAGCTCTCGGCAACCACAAGAGAAGAGAAGGAAGAAGCAAGGAAGAAGATGAGACAATTACTACACATCAATGCACACTAAATGAAAATCATTTCACCCTTTAGTGTGGCCGACCACACACATAACTCCCTCATTTAATGTGGCCGGCCACATTAAATGGAATGGGAGGTGTTGTAACCTCCATGAGGTGGCACACCTCATGAGGTGGTGATGATGTGGCAAGGTTAGTCATGCCATGTAGGATGATTCAACCTTCATGATGTGGCAATGCATCAAGTCAAACTTGATGTTTCAACTTCCATTTGGTCAAGTCAAATTGACCAATTCTCTTCCTTGTTGAGTCAAATCCAACCTTTGATTCAAGTCCATTTCAATTTAATGAATCTTAATTCATTAATATAAATTGACTCAATGAATCAAATTTAAATTAGACTCATTCAACAATTGAATCTAATTGAGTCTAACTCAATAAGTCTAATTTGAATTAATCCGAATCTAATCCTTGGTGCATCATATGAACCTAATCCAATTGGTTTATCATATGAACCTAGTCTCCATCCACTTGTTCTTTGTGTGTGACCCAATAGGTTCTTGTAACGTTGGCAATGTTTCTAAACTCCTTTAGAAACGTAAGCAATGAGCGGCATCTAGCAATACATCATTGCTACCCAAGTTACAAGAATGTTGAGATCCAACATCACCTTGTGACTATTAATTGTGACTCCTCACAATATATGACAAGTGTCCTTCTATCCTAGACATCTAGATTGATTAATGTGAGGCATAGACCGTGTCATCCTCTGACCAATCTAAATCTTGAACTCCAAGTATACTCACTCAATCAAATGAGCTCAATATCTCATATTGACTCATTTGGGTATGGTCATACACTTCGTGGTCTTACTCTATCAAGAATATCGATGTCACTCCCGTCATATAGGAGGGATAGATCCCATCTACATCACTCACATCCTCGCATAATCCGTTACATACCCAGGAACGCCTTTATAGTCCACCACACGGGTGACGTTGATGGAAACCGAACATAACTCCTTATGTAGGGATCCATGGTGACTTCATGTCTAAGGACTAATAGTCATACTAATATCCACATGAGAAAGTATATGACACTCATATAACGATCCATGATACTTTCTCATGGCGGGTCATTCAGTATACATTCTCCAATGCATACCCATGTGTCAACTTGATATCTCCATATCCATGACTTGTGAGATCAAGTCATCGAGTTGACCTACATGCTAGTCTTTTTGCATTAACATTGTCCCTGAACGTTAATACTCGACTAGGAATGATTTAGAGTAGTGTTCCCTATATCATCTCACTATCGGTTCAACTAACCGATTGATATAGGTGAGAACCATCTACTCAAGGACATTATTATACTTAGTTTATTTGGCACCAATATAAATAAGTATAATAACCAAAATCCAAATGCCTTTATTTATATAGAATATGATACAATAAGTTCAAAATACAATCATCAAATGATTGGCTCTAGGGCTCTAGCTAACATTAACTACCTTGAAAGTCGATCACAAAAGCCTACAATAAGTCCTCTAAAATCTGAATCATTCTTTTCGATTAACCATCGGTCTAGCATGGAAGGTTATACTAAATGGAAACTTTGTCCCATTGCTGTATGCAAACTCTTCAAGAAGGATGATGTAAACTTCAAGTCTCTGTCAGACGCTCTATCAGATGCAATAAACTCTAAAATTCTATACAATTTGACTATCTCTGGTATGCACAACTCTGCATATTACGTCATAGAGAAGGTTGTCTTCATCGGAAGAAAGTGCACTGACTTTATGAGACGATCCACTATTACCTAGATGGCTCCCTTCACTATTCTCAGCAAGCCAACTATAAAATCCATCATAATATTCTCCCACTTCCATTTAGGAATAGGGAGTGGCTTGAGCATTCCTGCGGGCCTCTGGTGCTCTGCCTTAACCTACTGACAAGTTAAGCATTTAAATACAAAATGCCCAATGTCACGCTTCATACCTGGCCACTAATAGAGCATCTGTAAATATTTATACATTTTCGTACTCCTCAGATGAATGGAATACGAAGAAGCATGATCCTCCTTCATGATCTCTGTTTGAAGGGTATCTGTGCTAGGCACCCAATAGCAGTATCTAAACTTCACTATACCATCTACTTCCGAATAATATGTACTGTCCTTTGACTCATTCTTCTTTCTCCACTTCTGTAATTGCTTATCGAAAGGCTGACCCTCCCGAATATAGTCTTTTAGAGTGGACTGCACTAGATAACTTAGAGGCACTATCCTTGGCATAAAATTCAAGGTCAAAATTATGGATTCCTATCTAAAGAAGTTTTTGTTCTAACAATTGAGCTACGACTATGATTTTCTTACTCAATGATCTGCAACTACATTAGCTTTCCCTAAATGGTAGTTAATGTCACAATCATAGTTTTTCACTAACTCCAACCATCATCTTTGGGTTATATTGTTAGCTAGAGCCCTAGAGCCAATCATTTGATGATTGTATATTGGACTTATTGTATCATATTCTATATAAATAAAGACATTTGGATTTTGATTATTATACTTACTTGTATTGGTGCCAAATAAACTAAGTATAATAATGTCCCTGAGTAGACGGTTCTCACCTATATCAATCGGTTAGTTGAACCGATAGTGAGATGATATAGGGAACACTACTCTTAATCATTCCTAGTCGAGTATTAACATTCAGGGACAATGTTAATGCAATAAGACTAGCATGTAGGTCAACTCGATGACTTGATCTCACAAGTCATGGATATAGAGATATCAAGTTGACACATGGGTATACATTAGAGAATGTATACTGAATGACCCGCCATGAGAAAGTATCATGGATCATTATATGAGTGTCATATACTTTCTCATGTGGCTATTAGTATGACTACTAGTCCTTAGACCTGAAGTCACCATAGATCCCTACATAAGGAGTTATGTACTTTGGTTTCGTTAAACGTCACCCGTAACTGGGTGGACTATAAAGGCGATTACTGGGTATATAACAAATTATGCAGAGGGATATAAGTGATGTAGATGGGATCTATCCCTCCTATATGACGGGAGAGACATCGGTATTCTTGATAGAGTGAGACCACGAAGTGCATGGCCATGCCTAAATGAGTCAATATAGGATATTGAACTCATTTGATATAGTGAGTCTACTTGGAGTTCAAGATTTAGATTGGTCAGAGGATGACACGGTCTATGCCTCACATTGACCAATCTAGATGTCTAGGATAGAAGGACACTTGTCATATATTGTGAGGAGTCACAATTAGTAGTCACAAGGTGATGTTGGATCTCAACATTCTTGTAACATTGGGTAGTAATGATGTGTTGCTAGATACCGCTCATTACTTATGTTCCTAAATGAGTTTAAGGGCATTGCCAACGTTACAAGAACCTATAGGGTCACATACTAAGGACAATTAGATGGAGATTAGGTTCATATGATGAACCAAGAGGATTAGATTCATTTGATGAATCAAATTGGATTAAGAGTAATCCTAATTGGGCTAACTTGAGTTCGACTCAAGTTGATTCATGTGTTCAATGAGTCTAATTTAGATTATGACTCATTGAATCAATTTAATTAAATGAATTAGATTCATTATATTAAGTTGGCTTGAATCAAATGGTTGGATTCGATCAACCATGGAAGAGATTTGGTCAAGTTTGACTTGATTTGAGAGGAAGATAAAAAGTCAAGTTTGACTTGACTTTATGCCACCTCATTGGTGAGTTGGCATTGATGTGGACCAATGATGTTACTCCACATCATCAAGGGTGCCACCTCATGGAAGTTACAAAGCTATTTTCTTTAATAGCTTCACATTAATTGCACTTAATGCAATTTTTGGAGTTACACAATATGAAGTGGCCGACCACTTTTGAATGGGAAATGAATGGATTTTCTTCATTCAAGGCACATTGATTCCTTCTTCTTCCTCCTTGAGTTCTTCTTGCTCTCTCCCTCTCCTCTTCTTGCCGTGGCCTATCAAGGTGCTAGCACACCTTTGTTTAGGTCTTCTCCACCTAAGTTGTCTGTGTGGATACTTCTAGAGGACCGTACGCTTGACGGTCTAGAGATCCGGCATTTTGGACGAGCGGGATTCGCGTAGGGCGCGCATCAAGGGTATATACACCTTAGCCTTTGTAGATTTAGTGTAAATCGAAGTTTTCTAACTCGTATTCGAAATTTTTCGAATTTTTCCTTTGCACGGATCCGGTGGCATGGGTGATTCGGGGTTTCCGCGACGCGAAAAGCGGTTTTCGCGGCCCGAAAAACCCAACAGTGGTATCAGAGCCACGTGCAAAGTGAGTACGAGTTTCGTTTCATATTTTTATGAAAAATATAAATCTGTAAACTTTCTGTAAATTGATGTTTTTATAGTTTTAATGGGTTATTTTCTCGTAGTAACGAAGCACAAGTGTTTAGACACTTGTAGGCTTCGACTACCGAGAAGTTTTTCACGAAAAGGTGAAGTTTCGACCCCAAAACGTTTTGGGACAGAGGGTTTAGGCGCTATTGGATCGCTTAGGAGCAACTCGCGATGGTTAGATCGCGGGTAGGGGTACTTCCCCTAACCCCGCAAGGGGATTTGCTCCGCGATTGCGCCCGAAATCGCTAATCGGGAAAATTATAAAATTATGAAAAAATTACAGAAAATTATGAAAAATATATAATTTAGAATTATATATTGATTTTGTGATAGTCATGGCCCAATAGACCCAATTGGATTGGAAATTTGTATTGTAATTTATAATACGGCCTGCGCGCCGTCATTTGTGTTTGCGTGTGCTGTATATCATTCGCGACCTGCGCGTCGTGCCTCTCTTTTATATATTCTTGTTGTAAATTAGATTTAGACTCGAATGTAACTCGAGTTTCAAAATTGTAATGTACAAAATTGGAGCGGTGGAAGGTCCACTCGAGACGGAGTTACGAGGAGGGCGCGAGCAACACAAGGTGGTCAAAAGGAAAGCGCTTAAGAAGCTGTTGACCCTAGGTTGACCATCCGATCTTCTCATTGGCTTGAGAAGATCGTAGTAGGGTCATGACTAAATCACAAAAATTATTTAATTAATTGATTTTGTGTATGTGATGCATAATTTAGTAATTAATTAGTGTCTTACGATTAGATTAGATCTAAATCGTGCACAAGATGCACCCTTACGATTAGATTAGATCTACATCATGTACAAGATGCACTCTATCGAATAGATTAGATCTATCATATATTTGATACACATCGACGTTTAGATTAGATCTAAATTACGTCAACTCTAATGTCTACCATGCCGTGATACCTACCACTACCTCAATCGCATGCTGTTGTTGAATCTGCCAAAGCAGAGCAACACATACTATCTTGGTAGGGTACGGAGGGACAATCTTGGTCCCGCCTATCAACGCATGGGTGAATACAAACTCAATTAGATTGAGTATTCCTAGTTTACTCGGTTGGATCGAGTACAACTATAGACATTTTTAATGGTTGGAAAGGTAGGACAAAATCACGTTTATATTAATTCTCGGGCGTATTAGCCAAAGCTAACTCGAGTTTTAATATAAATGCGGATTTTATCCTATAAACAAGAGTTGCATAGAGATATAATTGGTAATCGTTACCTACCGATCATACTAAGTCTTGGACGTATTAGCCAAAGCTAACTCAAGGGTTAGTATGATGTGGATCTTGTCCCACATGAATTATAGAATTCAGTGGGAGCATCATTTAGTTAAAGGCCTAATTAAATGATTTAGAATATGGTATTTATTTCTGCTTTTATTTCTGTTGAAGATTACCATGACGTCGAATACAAACACCTTCTCTCTGCGATCTGTCCTTGAGAAGGACAAGTTCAACAGAGCAAACTGAGTACAGACGAGAATAGTTCTCACTCACGCAGCCCCCATTCGAGGCTCCTCCCGCCAATGCCTCATGACAAAGATGCTTACAAGAAGCATCAAGATGACACATTAGATGTGTCATGTCTTATGAACTCCAGAAGCAACACGAGTTAATGGACGCTTACGATATGGTTGAACATCTTCGTCAACTGTATCAAGGTCAAGCGAGGCATGAGAAATTTGAGATCTCAAGGGCACTGTTTCAGTGCAAGATGTCAGACGGGGCTCCTGTAGGCCCATATGTACTCAAAATGATTGGGTACATAGAGAACCTACAAAGGTTGGGGTTCCCACTTGGCCAAGAGCTGGCCACTGACCTGATCTTGCAATCCTTACCGGATAGCTACATGTTAGGACCAAAAGTAGCTAGAGGGGGGGGTGAATAGCTCGTCGCGTTCGCTCGTTGCTCGGCGTTGCTTGTTTCAAGAATATGCAGCGGAAAATACAGAAACAAACACACAACGCTAACACGGTTGGTTTTACTTGGTATCCACCTCACAAGAGGTGACTAATCCAAGGATCCACACCAACACACACACCCTCCACTAAATAAAACTCTCCTTTATGGTAACTACCAAGGGCGGAGAAGCCCTACAAGACTCAATACAAGAAGAGAGGGAAAGGATACAAGAAATACAAGCTTACAAGCTTACAATAAGTATAAACCCTAACCCTAGCTTCTCTTCTTGGCTTTGATCCGCCTCTTGACTTGGAAAACTTCCAAGATCCTTCAAGAACTGGCGATCTGAGCTTTGTGAGTGCTGTGGAGGAGCTGGCGAGAAATCTGGAGTGAATCGGAGAAGAGATACCGCAGCCATCACACGCCTGCAGCTCGGATCCCGATCGATTCGAATATTCCCAATCGATCGGGAGGCTTTGGATCGATCCACGGATCGATCCAAGGATCGATCCACGGATCGATCCAGCGCTTTTGCCCAATCGATCCATCGATCGATTGGGACCTCGATCGATCCACGGATCGATCCGAGCGCTCTATCGCGCGATCGATCCATCGATCGATCTAGCACTTGATTTTTGTCCAAAACCAAGTCCCAAACCTCCCAAACCAACATCCGATCAACCTTGACCTGTTGGTATGTGATGCCTAGCATCTAGTCACTCCCTTGACCTGCTAGGACTCCCTTACCAAGTGTCCGGTCAATCTTTGACCCACTTGGACTTTCTCTTCGTGCAACCTTGACCTACTTGGACTTTTCTTTCATGCCAAGTATCCATCAATCCTTTGACCTACTTGGACTTCCCAACACCAGATGTCCAATCATCCTCGATCCATCTGGATTTTCCCTTTCACTCACCAGGACTTTCACCTAGCTTCACTCACTAGGGTTTTCCATCTGCCTAGCTTCACTCACTAGGACTTTCACCTGGTTTCACTCACCAGGACTTTCACCTAGCTTCACTCACTAGGGTTTTCCATCTGCCTAGCTTCACTCACTAGGACTTTCACCTGGCTTCACTCACTAGGGTTTTCCTTCTGCCTAGCTTCACTCACTAGGACTTTCACCTGGCTTCACTCACCAGGATTTCCATCTGCCTAGCTTCACTCACTAGGACTTTCACCTGGCTTCACTCACCAGGATTTCCATGCATGGCTTCACGGGACTTTCTTCTCCGCGCTTTACTTGCGGCTTCACTTTGCACTCACTAGGTCTTTCATTTTGCCTAACATCCCGCCTAGCATCCGACCAACCTTGACCTACTTGACTCTTCTTCAATCAATATCTTATTGTCAAACATCTAAACCCAAACCAAGACTCAGCTTGGTTACAGGTCAACCTTGACACGAGGGATATTGCACCAACAATCTCCCCTGTTTGACAATACCACAATAATACTTACAATCCCATATGTAAGTTAGGCTAATCCCATAGCCTCCTTCTTCATGCCACTAGGTAATGAAAGCATAAATTAAGCTCTTCATTCTCCCCCTAAGAGGGCAAACTCCCTCTAGGTAATGAAAGCCTAACTTACTCCCTTTCATGAGTCCTTTCATTCTCCCCCTATGACCTTCCCATAGGTAATGAAGGCCTAAGCTTAACCATACATTCTCCCCCTATTGGCACACATCAACCCATCGTTGGACACACATCAACCTATGCTCCAATTCTGGGCACACTTCAACAAATCCATTTGTTGAAGACTCTCCCCCTGAAGAGTTGCTCATCGTGATCACAACTTCACTCATTGTGATCACACGATAATGAGATCCCATACCCGTCATTATCACCTTAACTTCTCCCTCAATGTTGACAAATACCCAACCTTGAGCATTTTCAACCACTTGAGTGTCCACTTGAAATAATGAGGATATCCACTCCCCATTTCTCCCAATTTCAAGTTTAAATGCTCAACCTTGAGCAAGTCCACAACAGAAGGTTAACCACCTTCCAAGGTTCATGAAAAATAATTTTCATGTCTTTAAAGAGTCCCTCCCCCTAAAGACATGGTGGTAACTTCTGTCATTGCACCAACAATGACTTGGAATCCCTAAAACATTAGGAAACCCAAATTTAGAAGTTTTGAGGTTCAAATATTCAAAATTTGAAACAACCTCAACCTAAACTTCTACTTAGTCTTCGTTAACCAATCCATCCTTGTTTTCAACATGAAAACACCCTTTGTATGTATACAAATGTATTTAAGGGGTTTGGAATGGTTACCTAGACTCAAGGAGGTTCAAAGATGCTGAAATCAAGCCTTCCCAGCCAAAATCAGCAACTTGGATCGATTGGAGTTAATCGATTGAACCTTTCTGAATCGATCCACGGATCGATCCAGCGAGCTTCTGCTCGCGGGAATTGCCGTTTGAATCGATCCATGGATCGATTCAGGAACTCCAATCGATCCATGGATCGATCGGAGCTCTGATAGTTGCTGAAATTCCATTTCAGTCAACTTCAGAAACCCCTAGAAAATTCTACAAAAATCCAAAAATTATGAAATTTCGTGTAGACATTATTTAGGGCATACTTAATCATGGAAAAATAGCTTTCTATGAAAATACATCATATTTTCAAAGATTGACACAAACTTGAAAACTTGCAAAAACTTTAGTGTTTTTCTTCAAGTTTGTGTCTAACTATTCAATGGTGATTACTATCAAAAGATAGCCTTCACCAAGGTTTTCCAAAAACATTTTAAAAACATTTTCAAAACCAATATCCCATCATGTTCCTTGGGCATAATGCACATGACTTGTACATTAGCTTTCCCAATGATGGGAAAACACATAACTATGTGTTTTGATGAACCTAAAACTCAAAAGAATGCACTAAATCAACATGTTGAGTTTTGTTCATCATCCTAACATCTCACTTGTATCTATTGTGGACAAAACACATACAAGTCACCTTATAGTCTTTGTGAGATGTAGATTTTGGTTTTTGCCCTAATCTAGGGATCATGCATATTTATCTAGGCATTTTAGAAATGTTAGACATCCACCTAGGATGTCACTTGTCAATAAGTGTCGTTAAATGCCATTTGTCCTTAATTACAAGGAATTAAACTTAATGCATGATTATGTTATGGCATACATCAAAAGAAAATAATTTTCAAAAGAAAATATCCTATTACTACATGATGTATGAATGTCATGACATGGTATTTTTGGATTTTTCATAATAAAACATGAATGCAAAACTAGACATGATGTCATGGCATATTATGGGCAAACAATCATGGCAAGATTTAGCATAAATAAAATATACCTAGATTAACTATCTAAGTATCCTTAAAGTCTTAGCTAAACTTACAACTTAAACCTAGATTGCCCTAAAGTGCTACAAGAGAATGCCAAAGCCTAAATTTGGCATTTCTAATTTCCTTGATTTAATGTATGCCAATTGAAAATAAACATGTCCTCACTTGTTGGCATATTCCATTTTTCTTCAAGAGTAGCACTTTTGAATTAAGGCCCGGATTGCCTTAAATTGCCTAAGAACATACCAAAATCCCAACTTGGTATTTCTCAAGGTTTTCCCAATTTGTGCCATTTTAAGATAAAAACAATTTTTCACCATTTGGCACATTTACTCAAGTAATCAATATTCCATTTCATTTTCAAAGGTTAACTAAAACCTTGAAAATGCTCCTTGAGTGTCAATTTCCTCAAAGTTGGGTTAACTACCCTTCTAATCGGAGTTGACACTCTCTAACCCATCTATGGGGTAGAGAAGATGCTCCTAGGAACCCAACACCTATTGGTGCTCCTTGGATGCTCTAGGTACTCACTAGGGATAACTTCCCTAGATACCTTCCTAGTGACCTTGTTGGGCTTCTTAGAAGCCTTGGTCACATTTTCTAGGTCAACTCTAGGGATAACCTCCCTTGTGACCTTGTTTGTGACTTTCTTAGACTTCTTAGAAGTCTTAGTCACATTTATTGCAAAAATACTCTTAGGGATGACTTCCCTAGTATTTTTGGCTTGACCACTAGACCTAGGGTTTGTTCCATAACTATATGGAACTCTATGGTAAGAGGGCACATCCTTCTTAGCTTTTGGTTTGTATCCCAAACCTCTATGGCCATTGGATGACTTTTGTACCCCTAAACCTAGGTTATGCTCATTTTGCCCTAATAGGATATTTTCCATCCTTTTTAGGGTCTTTTCCATTTTATCAAGTCTTGACCTCAAGACTTGATTTTCTATCACTAAGTCCTTAGTTTTAGATTTTTCATTTGATTCATGAGCATATTTGTTCTTGGGCTTGTATCTAAAATCTTTAGAGTTATTGCCCAGACTTTTACCTACATTCCTAGCCTTAGGTGTAGTGGTTTTAGCATGAAAAGCTATATGTTTTTCTTTAACGCTATCATGCTTTCTATTTTCATGGTAAATAGCATTAAAATGATATAAGTTAGAACTATCATGCTTTTTACCATAATGTAAAGGGGTAGGCTCAATAAATGTTACCTTCTTCTTTACCTTGGAGGCTCCCCCTTGACTAGTGCCTCCTTGAGCTTTGACCACCTTCTTCCCCTTGGGGCATTGACTTCGGTAATGCCCCTTTTGATTGCAAGAGAAACATATAATATGCTCCTTGCTCTTCTTTGTATTGGGGATGATCTCCTTGGGCTTCGCCTTGCCCTTTTGTGCCACTTGGCCCTTCTTCTTGGCCAATTTAGGGCACTTGCTCTTGTAGTGCCCATGTTCCCTACACTCAAAACATATTATATGATTTTTATTATTAATTGAAATATTCATACCTTTGCTTGTAGGGGTGGCATCTTTTTCTTTGGATCCAGAGGTAGAAACTTCCTTTTGATAGGACCTTGATTCTCCTCCATTTGATTTTTCTTGACTTGTGGAGGTAGAAGCTTCTTCCTCCTCTTCTTCTCTTGACCCGGATGTAGAAGCTTCTCCTTCTTCTTGATCCGGTGTCACCAAGGATTGCTCCCCCTCAATCCTAGAGGTGGAGGCTTCATCATCTTGAATATGAAACAAGGAGGATGCTCCCTCCTTGTTCCCTTCGTTGCATTCCCTTGAGGATGAAGCATCTTCTTGAACTTTCCTCCTCTTGGTCTTGATCCAATGAGTCGCCCTCTTTGGATTCTCCTTGATCTGGTACAGTAAAGGGGATCTCATGAATTCTTGCCAATTTGCTCCAAAGCTCCTTGGCATCTTCAAACTCTCCAATTTGTTCCAAGATGTTTCTTGGCAATAAATTGACCAAAAGCTTGGTCACTTTGTCATTGGCCTCACATCTTTGGATTTGGTCTTTGCTCCACTTGCTCCTTTTGAGTACTTTGCCCTTGGAATTTGTGGGAGCTTCAAAACCTTCCATGAGAGCAAACCATTGCTCTATCTCCATCATAAGAAAATTTTCGATTCCTGATTTCCAAGAATCGAAACTCATAGAAGTGTATGGTGGAGCCACCCTTGTGTCAAATCCAAGCCCATCTTGGAATTGCATCTTGAAGTTGAGCTTGATAAAATATTGAACTTGAAGAATTTGCTCCAACTTCTTCACCCTCTAGCTTTTCTTGTTATACTTGACCCTTCCGGCGATGATTCCGGTGAAGAGCGGCATTGCTCTGATACCACTTGTTAGGACCAAAAGTAGCTAGAGGGGGGGTGAATAGCTCGTCGCGTTCGCTCGGTGCTTGGCATTGATCGTTTCTTCAAGAATATGCAGCGGAAAATACAGAAACAAACACACAACGCTAACACGGTTGGTTTTACTTGGTATCCACCTCACAAGAGGTGACTAATCCAAGGATCCACACCAACACACACACCCTCCACTAAATAAAACTCTCCTTTATGGTAACTACCAAGGGCGGAGAAGCCCTACAAGACTCAATACAAGAAGAGAGGGAAAGGATACAAGAAATACAAGCTTACAAGCTTACAATGAGTATAAACCCTAACCCTAGCTTCTCTTCTTGGCTTTGATCCACCTCTTGACTTGGAAAACTTCCAAGATCCTTCAAGAACTGGCGATCTGAGCTTTGTGAGTGCTGTGGAGGAGCTGGCGAGAAATCTAGAGTGAATCGACGCCAACGGTCGGATCCCGATCGATTCAATATTCCCAATCGATCGGGGCTTTGGATCGATCCACGGATCGATCCGTGGATCGATCCACGCTGGATCGATCCACGGATCGATCCGGCGATCTCGAAACAGCGTCCCAATCGATCCATCGATCGATTGATCGATCCACGGATCGATCCGGAGGCTCTCTGTTCGCTGGGACAATCGATGCCCGGATCGATCCACTAATCGATCACTTGATTTTTGTCCAAAACCAAGTCCCAAACCTCCCAAACCAACATCCGATCAACCTTGACCTGTTGGTATGTCATGCCTAGCATCTAGTCACTCCCTTGACCTACTTGGACTTCCACCAGATGTCCAATCAATCTTGACCCATCTGGATTCCCCCGTGCCTGGCTTCACTCACTAGGACTTTCTTCTGCCTGGCTTCACTCACCAGGACTTTCTTCTGCCTAGCTTCACTCACCAGAACTTTCACCTAGCTTCACTCACTAGGGTTTTCCATCCGCCTAGCTTCACTCACTAGGACTTTCATCTGTCTAGCTTCACTCACTAGGACTTTCTTCTGCCTGGCTTCACTCACTAGGACTTTCTTCTGCCTAGCTTCACTCACTAGGACTTTCACCGACCTTCACTCACCAGTGATTTCCATCCGCCTAGCTTCACTCACCAGGACTTTCACCTGGCTTCACTTACCAGGACTTTCCTTCTGCCTGGCTTCACTCACCAGGACTTTCATACTGCCTAGCTTCACTCACTAGGTCTTTCATTTTGCCTAACATCCCAGTTAGGACTTCCCAGTCAAGTATCCGGTCAACCTTGACCTACTTGACTCTTCTTCAATCAATATCTTATTGTCAAACATCTAAACCCAAACCAAGACTCAACTTGGTTACCCAGGTCAACCTTGACCTGAGGGATATTGCACCAACACTACAGTCAATTCGTTCTAAACTGCAATATGAACGAGATTGACAAGCCACTGCCCGAGCTGCTTAGCATGTTAAGAACTGCTGAGCTAAACCTTAAGAAGGCTAAGCCTAACACTGTTCTGATGGTTCAGAAACATAAGGGCAAGGGCAAGCCCAAAGGCAAGGGAAAGTCCCAAGCCAAGGGCAAAGGCAAGGCACTGAAGCCTAAAGGGGGGGTCGCCAAGAATGCTACCTGTCTGGAAGAGGAACCGCAAGGTATACTTGGAGGATCTTAAGAAGAAAAGTGAGACTTCCACTTCAGGTATATATGTTATAGAAGTCAATCTATCTATTTCTACATCATGGGTATTAGATCGGATGTGCTTCTCACATTTGTACCGATGTGATTAACAAAGGGCGAGGTGGACCTACGAGTAGGCAATGAAGCAGTGTGTTCTTCATTGTAGAGGGACTTACTTTCTATCTCTCTCTGCTTGTACTAGAGTTAGTCGATTGTTGTTATGTGCCCGCATTAACTAAGAACATTATATCGGTTTCTTGTTTGGACAAGAAAGGTTCTCGTTTACTATAAAGAACAAATGTTGTTCCGTCTATTTAAATGATATGTTCTATTGTAGTGCACCTCTGATTAACGGACTCTACATTCTAGATCTTGAAAGCCCTATCTATAACATAAATACCAAGAGGTTCAAGTCAAATGACAACCAAACCTACCTCACTGCACTTTGCTAGTCATATAAATGACAAGCGCTTATCCCACCTCCATAAGGATGGTATGCTAGACTCATTTGATTTTGAATCATATGAGGTATGCGAGTCATGCCTACGTGGCAAGATGACCAAGACTCCCTTTTAGTGGGCACAATGAGAGCAATTGATTTGTTAGGACTCATACATAGTGATGTATGTGGCCCTTTCAATGTTGCTATGAGGCTTATAGGTATCATATTTCACTTGATGATTTAGAGATATGATGGTTATGTGTACTTGATGACACATAAGTCTAAATCCTTTGAAAAGTTCAAAGAATTGAATGAAGTATGTACCAGCTTGGCAAGAGTATTAAGATATTTCGATCCGATCGAGGAGAGAAAACCTTAGTCATGAGTTCCGTGACTATCTAGCGGTGGTTATCTATCTCAACTCACTCCTCCCGAACACCAAGTGGAATGGTATAGGAGGAATCGTACCCTAATTAGATATGGTATGATCGATGATGAGTCACGCATCTTGACATACCTATGGGGCTATGCTCTAGACACGACAACTTTTATACTCAGAGTTCCATCCAGTGATAAACACCATATAGGATATGGACCGGGAGAGAGATGCCTGGTGTCTTTCATGAGGATTTGGGGTTGTGAGGCTGTATGGCCAAGTCTCGCCCAAATTGGATACAAGGATGCTACTTTATTGGATAAGAAACAAAGGGATATTACTTCTGTCAAGGTAGTTGTGGCAGCGGGTCTTTCTAGAAAGGGACTTTGTTTCTAGAAAGACTAGGAGCCTCGATGTTCAAGAAGTTCAAGATGCGACAATAGCAACTCTCGATGGAAATGATATACCCAAGTATTGTGCTGATGTTCCACAGGAGTTGAGGAACAACCGCAGTTCAGACATACTTCTGCAGTGCGAGACGTCGTCACCGAGAGATACTCATTTCTGTCTCCACACCATGATGACATTGTGCTCATAGAGGATGAGCCTACCACCCATCAGGAAGCTGTGATGAGACCAGATTAGAAATGGCTAGACCATGAGATCCAAGATGGAATCCATGTACACCAACTAAGTATGGACTTTGGTTGATCCACCGGTAAAACTCATTGGGTGTAAAGTGGGTCTTAAAGAAAAGACCGACATGGATGGACTTATCTATAAGGGTCGCTTAGTTTCAAGCGATTCATGGTATTGACTATGATGATTTTCTCCAGAGCGATGTTTAAGTCCATTCGGATCATGCTTGCTTTGCACACCTACCATGACTATGAGATATGGCGGATGAATGTCAAAGGCTTCGAATGGAAACCTACGAGGATGTGTACACAAACCGAGGGTTTTGTAGATCCACAACATACTAGCAGAGTATGCGTTGCATAAGTCCATTTATGGACTAAAGCAAGCTTCTCGAGGGGAATCTTGATTCGATGATGCAATCAAGCTTTGGTTTCATCAAGAGAAGATGAGCCTTGTGTCTACAAGAAGGTTGTAGGGGACATAGTTGTCTTCCTCATATTGTATGTGATGACATACTAATCATTGGGAAGGATATCCCTATGTGAAATCAAGACTTGGCTAGGGAGTTGCTCAATGAAGGACTTAGTGAGGATCCCGATCTAGGGATACTGATATATAGAGATAGATCTAAGAGATTGCCTGTCAGTCGAGTACATACATTGACAAGGTACTTCTGCTGTGCCATGAGAACTCCAAGAAGGTGCCGATGTCTGGCGTGAGTCTTCAAGACTCAAGGTCACTCTTCTAGAGGAGGACCAGATGGATCGGATCCCTTATGCCCACCAGATCATATCATGCGATCACATGTACCATGTACTCGACGTGTCTCGAGTGCTTGGGCATGACGAGGATACCGTCCGATCGGTGAAGTCATCGTGGATAGCGGTCGAATATTCTTAAGTACTTAAGAAGGACTAAAGAATTCTTGATATATGGAGGCGATGATGAGCTAGTCGTAAAGGGTTACAGTGATGCTAGCTTCAGACCGACCACGATGACTATAGATCGCAATCGGGTTCGTATTTTGCATTAATGGTGGTGTCAGAATGGAAGAGTTCGAAGCGGATCTGATGAGTCGATTCTACAATGAGCGGAGTACATTGTCGCATCGAGGCAAGAAAGGAGGCGTTTGATCCGCAAGTTCATCACTGAACTTGGGGTGGTTCCTAGCATTGCTGACCCCATTGAGCTCTATTGTGACAACAATGGAGCTATAGCACAGGCGAAGGAACCTCGCTCACACCAGCGGACCAAACACATACTACGGCGCTTCCATCTCATTCGAGAGATTATCGAGAGAGGAGATGTGAAGATTTGCAGAGTACCTACAGAGGCTAACATCGCAGATCCCTAGACCAAGGCTTTGGCACAGAGGAAGCATGATGGTCACACTAGGTCATTTGGGCTTAGAGCCTACACTAATTGACACTAGTGCTAGTGGGAGATTGTTAGCTAGAGCCCTAGAGCCAATCATTTGATGATTGTATATTGGACTTATTGTATCATATTCTATATAAATAAAGGCATTTGGATTTTGGTTATTATACTTACTTGTATTGGTGCCAAATAAACTAAGTATAATAATGTCCCTGAGTAAACGGTTCTCACCTATATCAATCGGTTAGTTGAACCGATAGTAAGATGATATAGGGAACACTACTCTTAATCATTCCTAGTCGAGTATTAACATTCAGGGACAATGTTAATGCAATAAGACTAGCATGTAGGTCAACTCGATGACTTGATCTCACAAGTCATGGATATAGAGATATCAAGTTGACACATGGGTATACATTAGAGAATGTATAATGAATGAGAAAGTATCATGGATCGTTATGAGTGTCATATACTTTCTCATGTGGCTATTAGTATGACTACTAGTCCTTAGACCTGAAGTCACCATAGATCCCTACATAAGGAGTTATATACTTTGATTTCGTCAAACGTCACTATAAAGGCGATTACTGGGTATATAACAAATTATGCAGAGGGATGTGAGTGATGTAGATGGGATCTATCCCTCCTATATGACGGGAGAGACATCGGTATTCTTGATAGAGTGAGACCACGAAGTGCATGGCCATGCCCAAATGAGTCAATATAGGATATTGAGCTCATTTGATATAGTGAGTCTACTTGGAGTTCAAGATTTAGATTGGTCAGAGGATGACACGGTCTATGCCTCACATTGACCAATCTAGATGTCTAGGATAGAAGGACACTTGTCATATATTGTGAGGAGTCACAATTAGTAGTCACAAGGTGATGTTGGATCTCAACATTCTTGTAACATTGGGTAGTAATGATGTGTTGCTAGATACCGCTCATTACTTATGTTCCTAAATAGGTTTAAGGGCATTGTCAACGTTACAAGAACCTATAGGGTCACACACTAAGGATAATTAGATGGAGATTAGGTTCATATGATGAACCAAGAGGATTAGATTCATTTGATGAATCAAATTGGATTAAGAGTAATCCTAATTGGGCTAACTTGAGTTCGACTCAAGTTGATTCATGTGTTCAATGAGTCTAATTTAGATTATGACTCATTGAATCAATTTAATTAAATGAATTAGATTCATTATATTAAGTTGGCTTGAATCAAATGGTTGGATTCGATCAACCATGGAAGAGATTTGGTCAAGTTTGACTTGATTTGAGAGGAAGATAAAAAGTCAAGTTTGACTTGACTTTATGCCACCTCATTGGTGAGTTGACATTGATGTGGACCAATGATGTTACTCCACATCATCAAGGGTGCCACCTCATGGAAGTTACAAAGCCATTTTCTTTAATAGCTTCACATTAATTGCACTTAATGCAATTTTTGGAGTTACACAACATGAAGTGGCCGGCCACTTTTGAATGGGAAATGAATGGATTTTCTTCATTCAAGGCACATTGATTCCTTCTTCTTCCTCCTTGAGTTCTTCTTGCTCTCTCCCTCTCCTCTTCTTGCCGTGGCCTATCAAGGTGCTAGCACACTTTTGTTTAGGTCTTCTCCACCTAAGTTGTCTGTGTGGATACTTCTAGAGGACCGTACGCTTGACGGTCTAGAGATCCGGCATTTTGGATGAGCGGGATTCGCGTAGGGCGCGCATCAAGGGTATATACATCTTAGCCTTTGTAGATTTAGTGTAAATCGAAGTTTTCTAACTCGTACTCGAAATTTTTCGAATTTTTCCTTTGCACGGATCCGGTGGCATAGGTGATTCGGGGTTTTCGCGACGCGAAAAGTGGTTTTCGCGGCCCGAAAAACCCAACATATATATGTTCAATTGCTTCTGAGTGAAGAAATATTTGAGGCTCTTGTTGTCAGTATAGATCTTTCACTTTTCCCCATACAAGTAACACCCCAAATTTTCAAGGCAAAATACAACTACTGCCAACTCTAAATCGTGAGTCTGATAATTCTTCTCATGCACCTTCAACTATCTTGAGGCAAAAGCAATCACCCGGTCATGCTGCATAAGAACGATGCCCAATCCGAGCTTAGAAGCATCTGTATATAACACAAAACCATCTTGCCCGGATGACCCAGTTAGAATTGATGCTCTAATAAGAGCTTGCTTCAATGTATCGAAGCTATTCTGGCAATCAAAGCTCCAATCATATTTTTCATTGTTCTTCATTAAAGCTGTAAATGGCACTACAATAGAAGAAAATACTTTGATGAACTTCGTATAATAGTCGACCAAGCCTAAGAAGTTACATATTTCTAATGCATTTCTAGGCATTGCCCACCCTTTCACAACTTCTACCTTTGACAGATCCACCTTTATACCACTACTCGAGATGATGTGACCCAAGAATAACACCTTCTTTTACTAGAATTCACACTTACTAAATTTAGCATAAAGTTTCCATCTTCATAGGATCTCCAATAATGCCCTTAGGTGCTGTCCAAGATCTTCTTGACTCTTTGAATATTTTACGATGTCATCTATGAAGACGATGACGAATTGATCTAGGTACAACTGAAATACGTGATTCATGAGATCCATGAAGATCGCCAGACCATTGGTTACCTTGAATGACATCACTAAAAACTTATAATGCCCATATTGAGTTCTAAAGGCTGTCTTGTGAACATCGGTTTTCTTCACCCTCAACTGATGATATCCTGATCGAAGATCTACCTTTGAAAATACTATAGCTCCTTGTAATTAACCAAATAGGTCCTCAATTCTTGGCAGTGGGTATTTGTTCTTAACTGCCACATTGTTTAATTCTCGGTAATTGATACAAAGCCTCATACTGCCATTTTTTTTCTTAACAAACAACACTAGTGTGTCCCATGGGGGAAAACTAGGACAAATAAAACTCTTATCTAGTAATTCCTGGATCTGTTCTTTTAATTCTTTCATCTCTACTGGTGTCAGCCGGTATGGTGCCTTAGAGATTGGCATAGTACCTGGAATAAGCTTAATAGAGAACTCCACTTCTCACTCGAGTGGGGTACCAAAAATATTATCAAGAAAAACATCATAAAATTCTCTGATAACTTCTACCTCATCCAACGGTGGACTACCTACAACAAGGGTAGAAATAATACTCACTAAGAATGCCTAGTAGCCCTTATACATGAGTTTCCTGGCCTGCATACAAGATATTATTCACGACAATAGCCGATATCGACTTGACTCAAACATAAATTGCTTCAATACTGATCTCCGCTAAAAATCAATTAATACTCCTCTTGCCATCATCTAGTCCATACCAAGGATGATATCAGACTCTGACATCAATAACATCATAATATCAGCATACACCGTATGGACCTTTAATTCGAGGCCACAATCTCTAACTACACGAGTAGCCAACAACTCTTCCCCGGATGGGACTATCACAAAGTAACTCACATCTAGCCCAACAGAATTGATGTCTAAATAGTTCACAAAAGTTCTATATAAAAGAATTATTAGCCCCCAAATCTAACAAGTTCTTGGTGGCTACTCCTACTATATAGATCTTTCCTGTAGCAAATAAAGGTATTGCCAAAAAAATTCTCAAATTCCAAACATTAGGGTCCTAATTTTGAAGATTAATTACTCGAGAATAAAATTTAATTCCCTAAATCAAGGGAAAATTAACTGCCTACTCAAAAATTCCATGCTTAAATAAATTTAATATTTTGAAACCAAGGGTAGGAGCAATTCTAGCATGCAAACTTAGTACCTTAATCCAATAGTATAAATAGAATGTTGAATTAAAGTATACGTGTAATAAGGGTAGTGTCTAGATTTGCCTCAACTTACATCACAAACACTCTTCTCGTAATGGGCAGTTGATTCTAGGGGCAATCCTTCAACATATGTCGAGTAGACCCATATTTAGCACTTGCCTGATCCCCTCAAGCAAACTCCAAGATGTTTTCACTATCACTTTAGGCATATTAGATAGTGGTTAGCCTTTGGGGCATCTTGCTTCTAAGGTTGTTGCCCCTTCCCCTTCTTTAGCCCAACAAACTTCCTCTTGTTCTGCTACTGGGGCTTTTTGTTACGTTTCCATAAGTGTATAGATACGTTGTCAGTAATAAAAGATATCGAACCACAAGGACTGGTTATAAGCACTAGCGATCACTCACGTAGAATTAGCTAAATTATCGATTGTTGAAAATTTACTATCTAGAAAGAAAGAAGAAACATAGAAGAAGGAAAAGAGAACTAGAGTAAGTGTTGAATATATCGGTTTGGGAATATTCTAGGAGTTCAGTTTCATTATGGTGTTTACTAATGTATCATGGTCTACCAATTTCCTACCTTCAATTATCATGTACTTGTAGGAAGTTAGATTTATTATCCCTAAGTATTTAATAGAGATGATTTCTATGAAATTCAGAAATGGTTAACCCCTGTCATTAGGGCACCTCGGTCATAGATCACAGGAATATATGTCTAGTAAATAACAGTAAAGATAAAGATAGAAATTAGGTGTGGTTTCCTACTTCCTTATGGAGGAATTGCTTCTCCTTTTAAGGGAATGTCCTAGACGTCCGTAAATGGGTTACCCCTGTCACTAGGGCCCCTCAAGTATATGATCTAAGGAACTTTTTCTATGAGATCAACAATTTTTACATAAACATTCGATCTAACATGGAAAAATATCTCATTCACATTAGAATGAATAGATATAAAGCAAGTTAATATCATGTAGATAGATAAAAGGTGTTGGTGCAGGTAGCACTAACAGTCTAACCCAGGTTTTGATGAATGACAAATAGGTTAAGTTAGTTTTGTTGTTGTCTGACACTTTGATCAAGTGTGCAGGAAAAGTCCAGACAGGTCGACGGGCTGACCGGATGTCTGACCGGATAGCTGGCAAGAAGTCCAAGCGGGTCGACGGGCTGACCGGACGCTTGGCGAGACCGGACGTCTGGCAGGTAAGTGAGGTAAGTCACTGGAGGGAGTGACTGTGAGGCCGGGAAGGGGACATTAGGCGCCGATCCGCTTAGATCCATTTCAGATGTCTAAGTCGAGATCGTGACTAGATTCCGCCCTCGGACGGAATCTAAGTCATACTAACTTATGCTAATTCATACTATTACAAATGTGCTAATAATCTGCAGGATATATATTGCCTCGGACTAACTTTGTTTTGCGGAAAAAGGAGATTTGAACAGGTCCGGGCCCAAGGAATCCAGGCCGAGGTCCGGGAGGATCCGAATGCAAATTATATCGGTAGTCGTGCCACGTGGAGCATCACGGTTCGTCACATTCCAGGAATCCAGCGGCATATAAAAGAAGCCCAGAGATCAATCAATCAAGCGAGAATTCTTCTGGTCTCAACGCTTAGTGCGACGCCAACAAAGCTCGACACTACGCTCCGCTCTTTTCCCTTTTGTCGGTATTTGTTTTAGTTTTCATTAGCATTCACCGTACGATTCTCTTGTAATCATTATTTCGAATTGCTAGTGATTGCCCAACGAAAGTGGTCAAGGACCACGGGCCTTCGAGTAGGAGTCGTCACAGTCTCCGAACGAAGTAAAACAACTGTGTCTATTTTACTTTTCCGCTGCGCTTATACTCTATCGAATATAACGGTCCTACAAGTGGTATCAGAGCGAAGTTACGCTCTGATTTGGTGCAACCACCAATCAGACTGGGGGTGAATTTTCTTTTGTTTTTTTTTATTTTTAAAAACTGGTGTTTCGTTAACTTAATATTTCTCTAATCAATTTAAATTAGTGCAACACGAATCTAGTTTTTTTTCTTCCCGCACTACTAATCCAAGACCAAGTCTTGGGATATTTTTTTGGTTATTTACCTGTGCACAGAATGTCCCAACAAGAAGGATTCAGCACAGTGCGACCTCCACTCTTCAACGGGGACGACTTCCCTTACTGGAAGAAGCGCATGGAGGTCTACCTTAAAACTGACTTTGACCAGTGGATGAGCATTACAAGACCTTACAAAATTCCAGTGGACAACGCCGGGAATCTAGTGGATCCTGAAGACTGGACAGCAGATCTCAAGAAAAAAGCGTCAACAGAAAACAAAGCGATCAACACTCTACAGTGCGGACTAACAAGAGAAGAGCTAAACAGAGTCGGTCCACACAAAAACGCTAAAGAATTGTGGGACAAACTGATCGAGCTGCACGAAGGAACAAGCGACGCTAAGGTAACAAAACGAGACCTGCTTTTAAATAAAATTTTTAATATAAAAATGCAGGAAGGAGAAACAGCGAATCAACTCCACGCGAGGATCAAGGACATCCTCAACGGGCTCCATGCGATAGGCCACCAGATGGAGAACAGAGACTTGATAAGGTACGCATTAAACGCCTTTCCACGTAATAGTTTGTGGGCATCAATAGTGGATGCCTACAAAATTTCTAAGAATCTTTCTAAATTAAAATTGGATGAGCTTTTCTGTGAATTAGAGTTGCACGAACAAACTAATGCTGGAGCCGAGAAAGGTGTAGCCTTATTTGCAGGTTCCTCAAAGAAAAGCAAGCCTGAACTTGAAGAAGACTCCGATCAAGATTCTGAAGACGAAGAACACCTGGTGAACTTGGTAAGAAAAATGTTCACCAGGAGAAAGAGGAGCTTCAGCAAAAAGGATCTTCAAAAGATCAGCTCTCCCTCAGAACAAAAGAACGTGACTTGCTATGGCTGCAACAAAAAGGGACATTACAAGAACGAATGTCCAAAACTAAAGTTCGACAAATCAAAACCAACCAAAAAGAAGGCACTCAAAGCAACGTGGGACGACTCCTCGAACGAATCGGAGGAAGAAGAGCAGAAACATCAGAGCCACCTCGCACTGATGGCCCGCGAAGCCGAAACAGATAACGAGTCGGAAGATGAAGACGAGTCCGTACTCGTTTCCGAAGGCCCGAATGAGGTATACTTTAATTTAAACAAAAAAATTTTTAGAATTATTTCCTGTTTAAATAGCAAATTAACTAAATTAGAAAATGAAAACAAATTACTTCTTGAGGAAAATCAAAACCTCAAGGAACAATTAAAAAATTCAAATCCAACTCAAGATCTAACACTTGAGGAGGAGAATTTATCAATTAAAAAATGAAATAAACAATTTAAAGGAGATGTTAGAAAAATTCACAACAAGATCAAAAAATTTAGACTTAATCCTAAATAATCAAAAAGCATGTTATAATAAAACCGGACTAGGATATAAGTCGAATTCAAATAAAACCTTCAAATCATTAATAACCCAATACAAGTCAACCAATCTAGCTTGGGTTCGAAAGCGTGTCTAATCAATATTATATACCTAAAGAAAAAATACATTATATAAATAAACCAAACCAAAATCCAAAATATAAACCTAAATCAAATTCAAAATCTAAACAGTTTAAAAAACAACAAAATTATCACCAAGTTAACTATAACTATAAAAAGAATCGACACAAGCCTAAAATCAAAACTTAAATTAATGGCCAATAATTCAGGGGGAGGCTCCAAAACTTACCCGACAGGGTAACCCAAAACTAACAAACCCGGCAGGGCAATTAGAATTAGAGACCAAGTTTAAACTTGAATCATGGTATTGGTGAAATTTTTGGATGATAGTACGTTAGGGAAACTTGGGCATCGCATGTCTAGAAAGATATGGTTTCGATCTGGTGCATTTGGCCAAGTGGAACTAAGTTAGACCAAGATTTAGTACTAAGTTCCGTGGATAGGACTATTCGGAAAACCTCGAAAGGTTGGTTACTTCTAATGATGTCCTTGTGACTCACCAAGCTTAGAAGTTTATCCGAAGAATGCCTATTTGTGGAAACCAAAGCTAAGTTTGAATCTAACACAAGTTAAAACAAAACTCTGTAATCAAACTAATTTCATCTCACAAAATCATAGGATTCCCTGATTGATAATATAGATCGGGTGAGATGAATAAGGCTTAAATTTTAATTTTAAAAGTTCTTTTAATTTCAAAATTAATTTCAAACTTAAAAATTAATTTCAAAATTTTAATTTTAAACTTAAAAATTAATTTCAAAATTTTAATTTTAAAACTTAAAAATAAACTTCAAAATTTTTTTTTAAACTTAAAAATTAATTTCAAAATTTTATTTTTAAAAATTAATTTCAAAATTTTAATTTTAAACTTAAAAATTAATTTCAAAATTTTAATTTTAAACTTAAAAATTAATTTCAAAATTTTATTTCAAAATTTTAATTTTAAACGTAAAAATAAATTTCAAAATTTTAATTTTAAACTTAAAAATAAATTTCAAAATTTTAATTTTAAACTCAAAAATTAATATTAATTTTAAACTTAAAAATTAATTTCAAAATTTTAAACTTAAATTAATTCTACACTTAAATAATGCATGCTCAAAAGACTAACTCTAAATCCTACTTACTGTAGGAAACCAAGTGGATTTTGGACAGTGGTTGCTCCAAACATATGACTGGAGATCACACCAAGTTCACTCAACTCACTTACAAAAGCCTAGGAATAGTTGCCTTTGGAAACAACGGCAAACTCAAGGTAATTGGTATAGGTAATATTGAATTAAAATTAGACTTTATAATTACAAATGTTTTACTTGTTGAAAATTTTAAATATAATCTTCTAAGTATAAGTCAATTGTGTGATACTAGGTATAAGGTCAAATTTCTAACTACAGAATGTTTAATCAAACATCTAGATAATCCTACCATAAGCTTAAAAGGTTTTAGAAAAGACAACATCTATGCCATCAACCTAACCATTTCTCCCATTAAGTGTTATTTAACACAAAAAGAAGAAACTTGGTTATGGCATAGGAGGATGTCTCACATCAACTTTAGAAATATAAGTAAACTAAATGGACTTGTAAAAGGCTTACCAAAGCTACCTAACTTAGATTCAACCATATGTAATGCTTGTCAACAAGGCAAACAAACTAAATCAGCCCACAAACAAACAAATCAACCACAAACTAACTCAATCTTAGAACTTCTACATTTAGATCTTTTTGACTCCCATGGAGTCAAATCTATAAATGGAAACTTATATTGTTTAGTAATTATAGACGACTATTCTAGGTTTACTTGGGTAAAATTCTTAAAACATAAAGATGAAACTTTTGAAATTTTTACAAATTTTTGCAAACAGATTGAAAACGAAAAAGATATTAAAATTAAAAGAATTAGGAGTGACAATGGAGGAGAATTTAAAAATCACCACTTTAACAGTTTTTGTCTAGAAAACGGTTACCATCATGAGTTCTCATGCCCTAAAACCCCCCAACAAAATGGAATTGTAGAAAGAAAAAATAGAACCTTACTTGAAGCTTCTAGAACAATGTTAAATGAGTATAACCTACCTAAATACTTTTGGGCAGAAGCCGTTAGTACAGCCTACTATAAAACTCATAACAAAACGTTCTTCGAATTGTTTTATAATAAACAACCAAATATAAAATATTTTAAGGTATTTGGATGCCCAGTTTTCATCTTAAATACGAGAGAACACTTAGGAAAATTCACCTCCAAAATTGAAAATGGAATTTTTGTAGGGTATTCCCTAAATAGTAGAGGCTACAGAATTTACAATAAGGTTACATTAAAAATTGAAGAAACTACTAATGTAAAATTTGAAGAAACTAAACAAGACATAGGATCTACACAAACACTTGAGTTTGTTCCAGAAACCAACCAAACTCTAAGTCATGAAGAAGAGGAACAACATCAGGAGGATCAACCTCCTAGAACAATAATTGTTAACCCAAATCATCCAACTGATCAAATAATTGGTGACCCAGAATTAAGAGTTCAAACCAGATCATCGTTTAGAAACCTAAGTCAAATTTCATTAATTTCAAAAATTGAACCCAAAACTGTGGATGAATCCCTACTAGACCCAGATTGGATCATAGCTATGCAAGAAGAACTAGCCCAATTTGAGCGTAATGAGGTCTGGGACCTAGTTCCACCACCTAAGAACAAGAAAATAATAGAAACAAAATGGGTATTCAGAAACAAACTAAGTGAAACTGGGGAAATTACTAGAAATAAGGCTAGGCTGGTTGCCAAAGGATTTAGTCAAGTTGAAGGACTTGACTATGATGAAACATATGCCCCAGTAGCCAGATTAGAATCCATTAGAATGTTACTAGGTTATGCAGCCCATAAGGGACTCAAACTATACCAAATGGACGTTAAGTCTGCCTTTCTCAATGGACTAATTAAAGAAGAAGTTTATGTAGGTCAGCCTCCTGGGTTTGAAAGTCTAGAACACCCTGATTATGTTTTTAAATTAAAGAAAGCACTATATGGACTTAAACAAGCTCCCAGGGCATGGTATGAGAGGCTAACATCTTACTTAACATCTAAGGGATTCAAACAAGGTCAAATTGACCCAACCTTGTTTGTTAAATCATTCAATACAGACATATTTATTGCACAAATATACGTAGATGATATAATATTTGGCTCAACAAATTCAGAATTTTTAGAAGAATTTATTAATCTAATGGAAAAAGAATTTGAAATGAGCTTAGTGGGAAAATTAACCTATTTCTTAGGATTACAAATCAAACAAACAAATGAAGGAAATTATATTTATCAACATAAATACACCAAAGAATTACTTAAAAAATTCGGAATGGAAAATACAAAAGAAATAAAAACACCTATGGCAGTAAACACAATCTTAGACAGTGACCCAAATGGAAAACCAATTGATTTTAAATACTATAGAAGTGCAATAGGTAGCCTACTATACTTAACTGATATCTTATTTGCAGTTAGTATGTGTGCTAGATACCAAACTTGTGCTAAGGAATCCCATTTGACACAAGTTAAAAGAATTTTTAGATATCTTAAAGGAACAACAAATGTAGGAATCTGGTATCCTAGGACAAATAATTTTGAACTAATAGGGTATTCTGACTCAGATTATGCTGGATGCAAATTAGACCGCAAAAGCACAAGTGGTGGATGCCAATTATTAGGTTCATCACTTGTTAGCTGGTTTAGTAGAAAGCAACATTGTGTTGCTCTATCTACAACTGAGTCAGAATACATAGCTATAGGCGAATGTGTTGCACAATTATTATGGATGATGCATACTCTAAAAGATTTCAACTTAAACATCACGAATGTAAAAGTATTAATTGACAATATAAGTTCAATTAACTTAACCAAGAATCCTGTGCATCATTCAAGAACCAAACATATTGAAATTCGGCACCACTTCATCAGGGATCATGTTACTAAAGGTGATATTGAACTCAAGTACATTGAGTCCAAATCAAATTTAGCTGACATTTTTACAAAACCACTCCTTGAAAGTGAATTTAGCAACCTACGACGAAAATTAGGGATGTGCCTAATAGACTAGGATTGTCTTAAAACTATTTTTAAAATAATTTTTTTAACTTATAAGTTAAAACTGTATGTTTTCAAAACTTTCCATTTTTAGATTTTCAAAAACAGTTTTGGCCTTAGACTAGTTTTGAATCCTTAGAAAGCATGTACCCATAGGACTAGTTTTTGAGCATCTCACCAACACCCTAGGTTTACCTTGCTTGTGTTTGACAAACATAGAAAGGGGTGAGATGCATAGGCCAACTGTCTGGACTTAAGATGCTTATTTCAGTGCATCAACATAAGTCTGGACGTTAAATACAATTCAGATATTAATCAGATTAAAATTCATCAGTCAAGTCAAACACTGACTGGTTGTAATTAACTTAATCTGACTAACCAAGTGAAAGCTACTATATTCTGATAGTTAGTTAGTACCTAATTGGTTAGACAGCTGGTTAAAGTTATGTCAGGTTCAGGGGGAGGAATTAATTAAAAATTTTCCTTTATATTTTAAATTTTTTTTGAAAAATGTTTTCTTAAAAATTTCTTAAACCTACTTTTGAAAACTAACTCTTATACAACTAAGCTGTTTTTAAGAATTAGGTTTTACATCTTATTGAAAATTGATTTTGAAAATTAGATTTAACTTAGTTTTGAAAATTGTGGAAATTAGATTTTCCAAAACTTAAGTTTACAAACTAAGCTTCTCAAAATCTTTTTCCTTAATTTTGAAAATCAAAGTTCAATAATCAATCTTCAAAATCAACTTGCTTAAAATTGTGAAATTTTTTAAATCAACTCAAAATTGTTTGTTTTAAATCACAAACTTTTTATCCTTTTTACTTAGTCTTTGAAAACTCAACTTTTCAAGTATTTTAAACCATGGTTTTGAAACTAGTACTTTTGAACTTTAAAAGTTTGATTTTTTTTATTTTACTTTATCAAAGTTAGTTCTCCCAAACTCCTTTGAAAACTAAAAGTAAAGTTCAAAATCAATATTTGCAAACTGAAATTTGATTTGCAAAACTCAGTGTTGAAAATTATGAAAGTTAGATTTTTCAAACTTAAATCATTGTCAAAACTTAAATTAAATCGTTTACAAATTTAGTGGTGAAAAATAAATCAGTTTTGGAAAAATAAATTTTTCAAACTTAGTTTTGGAATTTTGATTTTTGAAAACTTATGTTTGAAAATGAAACTATCTAAACTTAGCTAGCTTTCTAAAAGCTAAAAGCTAATGCTTTAAACAAATTTTCAAAAGCTTAAACTCCCCCAAGTCAACTTGATTTTTTTCACTTGGATTTTTTTTACTTTCATCTTTCAAATTTTGACCAAACTTAGATATTTTTTTTACCTATTACAGTAACTCTTCACTATGATTATTTACCTCTGTTCATTTTTTTTTATGAATGCCAAAGGGGGAGAAGGGTTAGGTGGTTAAGTTAGCTAAACCAATTTGAAAACACAAACTAACTTTAAAACCACACAAATGCATGTTGCTTCTTGCATATTGTTTCACTAACTTAAACCAAGTTGTCATTCCATCAAAAAGGGGGAGATTGTTGGTGCAGGTAGCACTAACGGTCTAACCCAGGTTTTGATGAATGACAAATAGGTTAAGTTAGTTTTGTTGTTGTCTGACACTTTGATCAAGGGTCGACGGGCTGACCGGATGTCCGGCACGAAGTCCAGCTAGGTCGACCGGATAGTGGCGAGAAGTCCAAGCGGTCGACGGGATGACCGGACGCGAAGTCCACTAGGTCGACGGGTGTGGGACCGATAGGTAGAAGTCCGCGTCGACGGGCCGACCGGACGCTTGGCGTCTGGCCGGTAAGTGAGGTAAGTCACTGGAGGGGAGTGACTGTGAGGACGCGTTCCCGGGAAGGGGACATTAGGTGTCGATCCGGCTTAGATCCATTTCGGATGTCTAAGTCGAGATCGTGACTAGATTCCGGTCTCGGAAAGACGGAATCTAAGTCATACTAACTTATGCTAATTCATACTATTACAAATGTGCTAATAATCTGTTTTGCAGGATATATATTGCCTCAGACTAACTTTGTTTTGCAGGAAAAATGAGATTTCTGGAACAAGGTGGTCCGTGTAACGACCCAATTTTTCCTATTCTGAGTTTCAAATGTCCATAAAGATATTTGAAAATGCTTTTAAAATATTCTAGAGATTTTTAGAAATTTTTAGAGTATTTTTGCGTAATTTTTGGAGGTCGTTTAGCATTTTTACAAAACCAAAGAAGTTTAGGCAAAAAGCGTTGGAAGTGAGGTTTGAACCCGGGACCTCGGGTCAGACTGACCCAAGCCAAAACCGGCCTGACCAACTAAGCCAGCGAGTTTTTGTTAGTTGTATATGGAGCAATATGTATATAAGTAGTAGTAGGAATAAGAATAAATAAGAAGGAAAATAGTGGCAGCCGAGACTCGAATCCGCGAGCCTTGACTTAGTCAAAGCGCAGCAAACCAACCGGTCTACAAAAGCTTTGTTAATTATATAGGAGGTGGAATATATTTAAGTTATAGTTAGAGCGTTTTGAATAAAAGGGGAATAAAAGTGCGCGGCTGGGATTCGAACCCATGAGCTGGGCTTTAAGCAAAACCGGCCCAAACCAGCTGAGCTACACGAACTTTGTCAACCTAATATGGAGAGAATTGGATATAAAGTATAGTTATAATGGAAAACCCTAGATTTAAAAGAAGGCTTAAGTTTCTCCCGAACCAAAATCCCGAAACCTCTCCTTCTCCTCCTCGCGTGCGCCGTTTCTTCTCGGGCGAAACCGCAGAAACCCTAGTTTCTTCTCCGGCGGTCGGCAGAGGGTTGTCTTCGAGAATCCTTCACATTCTCGTGATCTTCTTGACGTGGAGAGCACGTAGACGTGAAGAAGGCGCTGCGATTTTGAGTCTCGTCCGAACCCTAGAAGCCTCTTTTCTTCTCTGGTTGTAAGTTCTAAGAGCAAGGGTAAGTACTACTCACCTGTGGTAGGAGTTGCTCCGATCTTTCGGTTTTCATTTCCTTGTTTTCCTGAGTTTCTTGAATCCGAAACATGCTATAAAGATTTTGGCTTTGGATGTTCTGCCGTGGGTTTCCTTTGCATTTCGGTTGTAACATGCCTAAAGGTTTCTGTGATTCTGTGAAGGTATAGTTTTGAATAAGTTACGTGGGTTTTGTTTGTAACATTTCAGCAAGCAGAATTATGCTAGGAAAGGGGCACGATCAGCCTTGTTACTTGGTTCCAGGAGTAGATTCTATGTTATTTGTAAATTGTACACATTGCTATGTGTTTATTGAGTTCTTTAGAGTTGGATTTCTTAAGTTTCAATTCAGCAAGTTGGATTCTTGCTTTTGGGTGGCTGCTGTGAGTTGATAAAAGGGAGAAGAAGGGATTTGAATGGTTTTAAGTCTGTCCTAGCTTAAAGCATGTGGTGTTAGCTTTAGATACTTGCTGTTTTAGATTTCTTTTGAATTTGGTTCATTCCTGTGGACTGAACAGTAGCAATTCTTCAGCTTTCTTTTGGCTGCCGTGAGTTTTATAGGAAGTTGAGAAGAGGTTTTAGGTAAATGGAATAGTTTCCATTAGAAATTAGTTGGGCAGGTGTAATTTCCCCTTGCTGCCATGAAACTTAATTTAAGCTGTGTAGTATTGAACAGCTTATTTGTAGCTTAGTTTTACCTTGTTATATTAAGCACAAACAACATACATTTAGAGCACCTTGTAGTTCAGTTTTCCTGGCCAAAAACAGGGCACGAACAGCTATATATAAAGTGTATTTTGTATAGCATGTTTAAAGGCCTTAAAGTAGTATTCTTTGTCATGTTTTAATAGCAGGTTTAGAAGCCCTAAAGTAGCATTCCTTGCCTATTTTTACAGCATGAATGGAGTCACTAAAGTAGCATCCTATACCTGTTTATTACAGCATACTTAGAAAGCCCAAAGTTAGCTTCCTTTTGCTTTATTTCTAGCATGATTAGAAAGTTTAAAGTAGTATGTTTTTGCCTATTTTGTATAGCATGTTTAGAAGATTAAAGTAGCATGTTTTATTCTATTTTTCAGCATGTTTAAAAGCCTTAGAGTAGTCATCCTTGCCATGTACTTACAGCAGGGTTAGCAGCCCTAAAGTATCGTTCTATACTTGTTTTTACAGCATGATTAGAATCATTTCATACTGGATTTTACAGCATGTTTAGAAGCACAAAAATAGCATCCTTTGCCATGTTTTCATCGTATGATTCAAAGACTTTAAATTGCTTTCTTTAGTTTAGCTTATAGCATGATCAGTAAGCTTTAAGTTACTTGTTTTATTCTATTATATAGCATGGTTAGTTGATTATACACCCATACTTGTTAAGTATATTTAAAGGACTCCCACAATCTTTAATAAAAGATAATAAGGAAGATAAAAGAATAAGAAAGATAAAAAGTAAGTCAAGCAAGAGGCTAGTACCCGACATCCAAGAGCTTGTCGTTAAACAAATCCAGGTGACCATTTCCGAGGTCTTGGCCCTGGTAGACCGAGGTCTGCTCTTTTAGGATTGGTGGCTCACTAAGCCTGGGCCCAAGAAAAGAAAACCAAAGTAAAGAAGTAAAGAAAGAAAGAAAGAAAGAAAGAAGAAGAAAGTAAAAGATAGAAATTAAAAGATTAATTTCTAACACAAGGATACAAGAAATGAAATAAGTTCCAAGCTTAGAATAAATAAGAATGGTTAGTTTTCTTTAATTCTAAGTTTACCTAGTTAGTTTCTTGTTATTCTGCTTGATACTGAGTATGATTTGTATCTAGTTCATTTTCTGTATACCATGAGCATATGCAGATAGTTTTAGTATTTCAGTTTCAGTACTTATGCACTTCATTTATGCATTTCGAGTTTTGTGAGATAGATTAGTACTTACTAAGCGTTTTCGCTTATAGATCTTGTTTTCTTTCCTCCTACTGCAGATAAAGGAAAAGCTAAGATATGAAGGGAGGCGATAGGGTGGTGGTGATGATGGATGTGTGTGGTGGCTGAACTATGGAGGGATCCAGAGGGGACTAGCAAGACTTATTCATTTAGAGTTTATGTCTAGTTCATTTTCCTTATTTCCATTATGAAATCATGAGTTTATGCTTGAGTTCGAAGTGCATTGTAGCTTGTTATGCTTTGTTCTGAGAGTTTTGAGTTTAATTCTTATTGCTAGTTTAGTTTTTGATTAGAATATGATTTATTAATGCGTGGTTGTGAAGAATATTGTGATCCAGCCGCATGTGGCTGTGTATATCTTTTATGTATTGTGAATTTGGTCACCGGTACAGGGGAGACTCTGCCGAATTTTTCGGTGGGAATCCCTCTGAACCGTGATAAATCTAAGTGTCGCTAATACTTTCATAAGTGACACCAGTAAGTAGAGTAGGAGTTAGGTAACGGTCGCCCTTAGAGAGTAGTAGTAAGAAAGGATGGTTGTTACAGTCCGAGCGCCCGGAAGGAATCCAGGCGCCCGGAGGTCCGAGCGCCCGGAAGGGATCCGGGCGCCCGGAATGCAAATTATATCCAGCCGAGTCGTTGCCACGTGGAGCATCACGGTTTGTGCAGCTACGTCACATTCCAGGCGCCCGGAACAGCATATAAAAGAAGCCCCAGACAGGAGCTTCAGGATCAATCAATCAAGCTGAGAATTCTTCTGCTGTTGGTCTTGCTGCTGAACGTTTAGTGCGACGCCAACAAAGCTCCGACACTATGCTCCGCTCTTTTCCCTTTTGTCGGTATTTGTTTTTAGTTTTCATTAGCATTCACTGTACGATTCTCTTGTAATCATTATTTCGAATTGCTAGTGATTGCCCAACGAAAGTGGTCAAGGACCACGGGCCTTCGAGTAGGAGTCGTCACAGGCTCCGAACGAAGTAAAACAACTGTGTCTATTTTACTTTTCCGCTGCGCTTATACTCTTATTTTGCGAATCGATATTCACCCCCCCCCTCTATCGAATCTAACGGTCCTACAAAAGGCGTAACCATGAGTTTTTACATCATAACGCAACAATAATTACTCCTTTGTCCTAGAACAATGAATCTACTCCATAGAGAAAAGAAAAGAATCCAAAGATATAGAGAAATAAAGCGATCAAAATCCAATGAAGAGAATGACGGAGAAGAAGGCTTATTAAATGACACCGAGTAATCCTTAGGTCCAATACTTCGCTTCCAGAGTTGATGGAATGATGGAGTTTGTATCATATCATCAAACGGTAGTTGAGAACAGCGTGGAATAGCACCAGGATAATTCTCTCAAGGCTGGCGGCTACCTCCCCTCCAGAAACGGTTTAAAGCCCCTTTTATAGGCTTTGGCATGGGCCTGACACAACTCGTGCAATGGCCGTGTGAGATTCACATGGCCAGCGTCGCCTTGGCTTCGGGTCAAGTGATATGGTCGTGTGAGATTAACATGACCGTGTTCTTCTTCGGCTCTGGGTGTATTGCACGGCCGTGTGGGATCACACAGACGTGTGCTTCTTTGGGTCTAGATGGGCGACACGACTGTGTGGGATCACACGGTCGTGTACTGCACCTCCTCTGGACTGGCCACACGACCGATGCCAATATCTTTTACATTGCTCTCCGATTCATCGACGATCACCTTTTTCGCTTCAAAAGTGATTCCTATCAACATAAATGCATACAAAGAGCAGATCTCTGACATAGAAGAGTAATTATACTTTAAATATGATAAGGAGTGTAAAAATGCATAAATAAATCATGAATAAAGTACATGATTGTGCGTCAAAATTCCTGGTTTGCCCAAAAATTATTTGGTGCAGTAGCAAACTCGAAGAAACCACGAGCCTATAAGGCAAGTAAACACAATAGAGCGCAAGTACCACCCAATACGAGACATCGTATAACGAGGAGAAGTTGTTGTCGCCTAGATTGCATTAGATGATAACCTGAGAGATCTTTTCACTAAAGTCCTTAAGGCAAGAGATTTTGATAGGCATATTGAGGGGTTTGGAAATCAGATGTATGGCAGGATAAATGGTAGCATAGCCTTTTAGTATAAGTGGGAGATTGTTGGAGTGTATACTAAAAGCCTAGCTTTTGTATAAACGTTTATTTAGAAATAAGAATCACATTAGTCAAATTATCTACATTTACTGCTAAGTGTAGTTGTTCAATTAATTTATATTGTAGATAACATGGTGTGTGGTGTCACACACAGAAGATCGTGTTATCAGTTTTTTGTAAATTATAAACAGTAACTCACGACTAAGATGGAAAGGAACAAACCATTGGAATAGTCGTAGTGTAATTAGGTATTAGTTTATCTTGACTAATAAATTACACTAAGTACACTCCAAGTGTATTGAGTAGGACCATTTAAGGTAAGTTCTTTTTATACTGATTTAATAAAAGAACAAGACCTTATTTATTATGGAAGTGTGTGTTCTTAATCCTAATATAATAACAAGCACATATATTTAGTATTTATTTCTTTGACTTATCAATGGGTGAGATTTAGCTCGATAAATCAATAAGCCCGATAAGTTAGGAAATGATATTACTTATAGTGTGTGTTGTTGATTATAGAAGGAAACTGTGTCCTAGTAATCTAGGTTGAGAATGTCCCCAAGAGGAGCTCATAAGGATTGTCATGTTAAACCCTGCAAGTGGACTTAGTTTGACATGATGATGAGGTTGAGTGGTACTACTCTTGGACTAAGATATTAATTAAGTGAGTTGTCAGTAACTCATTTAATTAGTGGACATTCGACATCTTAAACACAGGGAGACTAACACACTCATAATAAGAAGAAGCCCAAAATGTAATTTGGGATCGGTACGGTAGTTCAATAATAATTCTTTAGTGGTATGAATTATTATTGATGAAATTAAGTTGAGTGTTCGGGGCGAGCACGGGAAGCTTAATTTCATCGGGAGACCAAAACCAATTCCTCCTCTCGGTCCCTATCGTAGCCTCTTGTATATAGAGATTTATACCCACCCATACCCACCTTTTTACCCACCTTAAGATGGTCGGCCAAGCCTAGCTTGGAGCCCAAGCTAGGGTCGGTCAAACCAAGGTGTGAGGTGGCCGGCCCTAGCTTTAGTCCAAGCTTGGTGTGGCCGGCCATAATTAATTAAAAGGATTTTATTTTTTAAAATTTTTCTTATGTGAATTCCATGGTTTTAAAAGAGAGTTTAAAATTTAAATCTTTCCTTCTATAGCTTTCTACAAAGGATTAAGAAAAGATTTAATATCTTTCCTTATTTGTAGATTGATAGGAAGATTTTAATTTTGATAAAACTTTCCTTTTTGGTAACCATGTTCATAATTTTAAAAGAGAGTTTTAAAATTAAATATTTCCTTTTATAAATTTCTACAAAAGATTAAGAAAAGATTTGATATCTTTCCTTATTTGTAGATTTAAAGGAGATTTTAATTTAGAGAAAACTTTCCTTTTTGGAAATCATCCACATGTTTAAAAGAAAAGATTTTAATTTATAAAATTTTTTTTATAACCAACCATGAAAGGATAAATTATTAGAGAAATTTTAATTTTAAAATTTTTGGAAACAAATTAGGAAGTTTTAATTCTTGTTAAAACTTTCCTTGTTTGGGAGAAATTGGAAGGTGGCCACATATTGTTTAAGAAAAGGATTTTGGTTTTAATCAAATTAAATTTTCGTTTTCATAGCAAAGAGATTAAGGAAGTTTTTAATTAAATTTTTTCTTATTTGCCAATACCAAGGAATATAAAAGAGAGGGTAGGGGTGCCTTCATGGGTAACAACTCTATTCTATTTCTTCCTCTCATTTCTTCCTTGGTTGTGGTCGACCTTAGAGGTTCTCCCTCTCCTTTTCTCTTCTTCTTTAGTGGCCGGTTTCATCCTTCTCTTGGAGCTTTTGATGGTGGTCGGTTCTAGCTAGGAGAATAAGGAGAGAAAGGAAGCTTTGTTTCTTGCATCCCTTGGAGCTTGGTGGTGGTGGCCGAAATTCTACATCCTTGGAGGATTCTTGGTTTGGTCGAAAATTGCAAGGAGGAAGAAGAAGGGATTGGGTGGTTCTCATCTCGGTAGATCGTTGCCCACACAACGTCCGGGATAAGAAGAGGAATACGGTAAAAGATCAAGAGGTTGTTGCATACAAAGGAAGGTATAACTAGTAATTATTTTCCGCATCATACTAGTTTTTCTTTTGTATGAATTCCAAACACAAGAGGCATTAGATTTTAGTTTTTCGAATTGTAATTCGAGTTTGTGTTTTTCTTTGTTTTTCAAATTTGTAATTCGATTGTTCTTTTTGGTTAAACCTAGAGTTATATAAGGAAATTAAATATTAGCTTTCCTTAAAAGGCTTTGTCTAGGCGGTGGTAGATGCTCCCATACCCAAGAAGGTCATGTGCCTCGCCATGCAGTCCTGGAAGCTAATTTTGAAAATTAATATTTAATTGAATTTATAACATAGGTTGATTTGGATCAATAGTGTTAAGTTCCGCTTGCGATCCAAGTCTAAACCATTAAGAACAGATAAGTTAAATTTGGAATCAATAATGTTAAGTTCCGTTTGCGATTCCTAATTTAACTTCTAAAGAACACAATAGGTTGTTTAAGAAAAGGTTCGACACTTGTACAAAATTTTTGTACAGTGGAACCAGTACGATCCTCCTAGGACCAACCTACACCTAGGTCCTAGGGGGTGGTAACCCTAGGCAGAAAGTCCAGTCGGTCTAGAGGACTGGACTAACACCAGGTAATCTCTCCTAAGGGGAGTAGGTGAGGGCGCGTTCCCCGCAGAGGGAATAGTAGGCGTCGAGTCGACCTAGGGTTTCCGGTCGGAAATCTGAAGTCAGATTCGGATAGTCTGACGACTACCGATCACTTGATTTATCTTGTTTATATCTGTTCTAACTTTGTCTTGCAGGGTATGTTGTTGGTTTGGGACTAACGTGTCTTGCAGGTACAAAAGGAACAAGCTAAGCCTCGGATAAATAGTGTCCGAGGCGCCTCCATGGAGCTTGGAGGCGCCTTGGACCAGAGACTGGAGGCGCCTTGGATTGGCTTGAAGGCACCTTCAAGTGGATGAGTTGCGACCAGGTCCGTTCTGATCCACGCGGCTGACTCAGGTTGTTAGAGGCGCCTTGGATGGTGTTGGAGGCGCCTCCAATAGTGCATAAAAGAGGGTTCGAGCAACACCTTTGGAACAACACATTCCAAGCTACTCTTGTGCAACAAGCTGCTCTAGAAACATTCCGATAAAGCTGCGACTTGACACCGACGACCCAGAGCTCCAAATCTTCAGTTTTTATATTGTCGTTGGTAAATCTAAGTTGTTTTTAATTGTACTTACAGTTGTAACATTTTCATGAGATTATAAGTGTTGTCCGATGTAAACACTTAACGAGTGTGGGCCTTGGAGTAGGAGTCGCCATAGGTTCCGAACCAAGTAAACAGCTTGTGTTCGTGTGTTGTTCTTTTTCTATTTCCGCTGCATCTACTCGAACGTTTTTCGATTACGAAATCGTCAGTGAAAGCCACGAGCGCTTTTCCCCCCCCCCCCCCCCCCCCCCCTCTAACGCATCTCGATCTAACAGATGCATGCATTTGCATGACATGTAAATTGCGGATACTACCTTGATGTTGTAAAAAGAATATTATATGTATTTTATGGATACTGACTTGATGTGTACATGTCTATTACCTTTTGATGTTGTAAGAAGAATATTTGTGTAATTTGTGGATACAGACTTGATGTGTACAATATCTATTATCTTTTTATGTTGTAAGAATAATATTTATGTGTTGGTTACATGGATATTGGCTTAGTGTGTTTAGCTACACCGATGTATAATAAGATTAACTAAATTTTGTACTATTAAAATGTTGTATAATATCGGTTTTTCACTGTTTCGGAAATTGAATCAGTGTCGTTAAACAATACTGATATTACATCGATTTTCCACCGTTGCCAAAACCGATGTCATTAACTGATATTACATCAGTTTTATATCGTTGATGGAATTGGTGTTGTTAATAATACATCGGTCATAAACCGCTGTCAAAACTGGTGTTATTAACATATATTACATCGGTTTTACACCGTTGTTGAAACGGTATCGTTAAGTGATACTACACCGGTTCATAACTGATTCGAAAACCGGTGTCGTTAAGTGATATTACATCGATTACAACCCGATGTCTAAAATGGTAGACCTTTTATATCATCTTCATAGACTTCGATTTTGCACCGTTATCTATGAGGATTTTCCTTATAGTGAAGAAGAAGCTTTTGATTTCAAGATAAGATGTCCCAATCAAATCAAGCATTCTTTCTTATATATCAAGGCTCATACTGCAAGGATCATCCATCATTAAATTCATTACCGGTTAACAATCAATTAATATTAACAAACTGAAATATTAAATTTACATATTTAATCTACATCTAATAGTATAAATTTCCCTTTATACAACAAATATTAGTTCAAGATTTATTTTTTTTAATGATAATTATTATGTGGATTGTTAATTTCATATTAGCCTTAAATCCTTCAAATCCGTTTAGAGCGATTAATCTCAATAAATGGTGGTACAGTTGTCATCGCAACGCAATTTCATTGAAAATATCCGTTTAAAGCGATTAATCTTAATAAATGGTGGCACTAAAGAGGCAGTTACCATCCCAATGCAATTCCATTGAAAATATTGCGTATATTTTTTGTTTGTATTTTAAACTAATTTTTACACTAAAAAATTCTAAGATATTTAATTCAAAAATTATATATAAGAACACAAAAGGACATGAGACGAACACCTTTTTAGTGCATGATTGAGCTACATAATTGATGCATCGCGCATTGATTTCAAGGGAAACCCTCCAACCCAATGGCAAAGATGAAACATACAAATAACGTCACCAAATAAAGTGCAATGGACCACTTAAAATTGAAAAAGCTAAAGCGAGCTTCACATAATCAAAGAGAAATCCAACTTTGCTCCTCGAATTTATCTTTCTATTTTATTGGAAATTATTGAAAATTTAATATCGTCAAATACGTCAAATTAAGTTCAACATACGTTTTAGTTGTCAGCTAACAAAATCTTCAGCCTTTTTTGTGTTTATGCAATTTTCTTTAAAATGTTAATGTGGTCATTAATTAATCGTCACCTCATATTTTACAAATCGTATTGCATGTGCCACTTTAGAAAGTTTTGGAATAATAGATGAGTGAAAATTAAATTCAGAGACAATTTTTTAGTTTTAAAATTATTTTTCCGAAAGAAAATAATTACTTTTAGGAAATTAAAATTTATGACGTGGCATTCGAACGTGCATGTGCATGTGCATGTGCGGTAGCTGTCTACCGCATCGAATTGGCCTCATCAAACTTTATGAAGTTTGCTTTGTCGTGTTAGGAAAATTAAAATTAAAAAAAATTAACCAAGTAATTTTAAATTGGGATGATCAATCCAATGTTATCCAACTATTAATATAAATCGAGAATTATTCACAATGAATCGTTCAGAAGTTGAATATCTTTTGATTTATATATTCTATTTAGAAAAAAAAATTCTATAAATATATCGTAATTGAGAAGTAAATCAAAAATATATAGATACCCTTCCACTATATCATAATCTGGGAGAGAAAAATAGAAACACGGTGTTAGAGTGGGATAGCCTAGCTAATTGATTCATTACTTAAAACATAATAATAATATTATAATAGATTTTTTAAAAAAAATAAAAATGAGAAAAAAACATTGGAGCATATCCGTCAATTTAGTTAAAATATATTTTATTATTTCGGTGTTAAATAGATGGTTTAAATCTTTCCTCTTTATTTTCATAAATAAATATTTGGGTGTTTTTATAATTGTTTTTTAAAAATAGTCATTTTTCATTTTATGACGTTTAATATGATAAATCATATTTTTCATATTTAGGATGTCTAACCTTAAAATATAGAGTTAAATGGTAAATTATTAATTGAGAATATAAATTTTATATATTATATGAACAATAATCTTAATAATATAGAGGGCCTATGATCAACGAAAAAATTCAGAATGCAAGTAAAGAAGAGAAAGGGGCATATTAAGTGAGTATAAGATTATCATGATTTCTTGGGATGGACAAATGGATTATTACATGGGGTATTACTATTAAGAAGTTTAGAGGTCAATTTCATAGCGAAATCCTACCTCTCTCGTATAATGGTCATAATTCAAAAAACAAAAAAAAATAATTTAATAACTATGAAATTAATCGTGTGGATCAACGTATAACTTTTTGCATCTATCATGATTACAATCATTACAAATAATTTTAACAGTCTGATCGTCTATTCAGACTTTAATCTTTTTAAAAGTTTGTCATGATTTCAAGTTTAATAGATTACATCTTATCATTAATAATTGTGAAAGGATTGAATCAATTCTATTTTTAAAGCTCAAAGCACATGTACCTCTCGTATTTGCAGACATTTCTTCATTTAATAAAAATCACGAATTCGACTCAAACTTAGATCAACTTTTTTGCACCCATACAATTCAACTCCTTTAAGAGACAATAGTAAGTCGTTATGATCACTAGATCTTACCAACAACAAGAATATATTCATGTCCATTCCATTCATTTGTATCGTATCATATGCTTAATTAATAAATTCTCCATCCATATTGAAGGGAAAAAAAAACTAAATCCACACCAATAACTTGCAAAAAATTAAGATTAATTACTCCCTTTTTGTTTATAATTTGTTCGTCACCTCTTCCTTGTTATGCTCTTCATCCACCCTTTCCTTGCCTTGACCAATCTCTCATCCACCTTAACATCATAACAACTGCTCGCACTGCTGCTTGTTCTCGTCCTGTTAGTGGGATCCTCCTTCTCGCTCTTCCAATACAGTGCCAACTGACCAACGAAGCCACTGGACGGTGGCAGGCTTTTGTTATTGTGCCATGATGCTTGCCCATTCTCCTCAAATTTGATTGATATGAATGATTCTGAAAAAAACAAACAAACAAGTTTATACGTCTATATATATATGTGTGTGTGTTTGAATCTTATGTGAGAGAACAAAATGACAAATTAAGGTTAGAGAGATTTACAGTCACAGTGTACCTTCGAGGCTGGAGATGGAAGCAGAAGCAGCTTCCTCGTCAAACTTCTTGTTGGGATGAGAGAGGTGGAAGAAGGAAAGGAGAGCAAATACTTTACCAATCCTGATTCTGGATTTGGTCTGCTTCTTCAGTGTTTTTTGTGGATAATTAGAGGCCAAAACCAGGAGCCTTTCTCTCAAGCAGAGAGCACACACTCCCACCATCTCTTGCTTGGGATGGAAATGGCAGCAGCAGCTAGGGTTGCTGCCTTCTCCTCCCATGTCAGTGGCTGTTGTTGGAGAGAATTAAGACTGATGGCGTACGTTGTGAGTTTGTGCGAGAGTTTGGACATATAAAACGGCAAGGAATGGGAAGGAACAGGTTACAGGGATCGTTCCAGAGTTCCTGAGGGCTGATCTCAATCCACTACTGATAAGGAGACACAGACAACTCGAAGGAAAATTATTGGTGGAGAAAAAAGAAGCCTAAAAAGTGACCATTTGGAGACCAAAACATCCAAATTAAGGGCTCCCCCTCCATGCTGTCTTGTACCTTTAGAAAGGTGTATGTGTGTGTGATCCCTTCAGAAACAATTCATTTATTTCATATACAACTTGTTTCACATCCCCTTTACTCCAAGCAAATCTATAGTAAGCAAGAGACTTTTTTTTGTTCCTTTTCTTCAATCACAGTTTTTTTTTGTTTGATTAAAATTGATAATTTGATTCGAATCGGATTGATCTTTCATCCTGATTTCAGAAACACTATCTAATCTGCAATATTGACATTTTGAAACTTTCTCCACTAAGAATTAATGCATACGCATGCTTCGAATTAAAGCATATTTTGGTTTCAAGAGATATCAACTTATAAATTAAGCAATAACTAGTGTCATTATATAAATTATGTGTGTAAATGGTTGATGCAGGATTCAATATCACCCCTTAACATTAAATAGTCATAAATTTTTTTTGGGACTTAGAATTAGACTTTATCTGTCACCACGAGTGCAGAATTTAAAAATCTATATTTATTTTGAGCATATGTAACCATAAATTTTCAAGCTCAAATTTTACATTTAGGCTCTCAACCGAAGTATTCAAAGATTTTATTATTATTTTAAGTAATTTTTATATTTATGATATTTAGGTTATTTTTAGTATTTCTGATCATTATGGGTTATAACTAATTTATAAAAGTGCCCTTTTTTATTAATTTTAATTTATGTCAAAAGATTTCTTTTTTTAAAAAAAATATTTTTCATCTTTCCAAGATTGAAATTGAGATCCATATATTGAGAGTTTTTTCATTTTGTTTGTCTTAAAATTTAGAGTCTATATAAATACATCTAGTTATATAGATTCTAGAGTCTATATAAATACATGTCGGAATCCAATTAGTTTGCCTTTTTTTTTTTTTTTTGTGTTCTCTCTTCTTGAGTTTCTCCTTCAATCTCCCCTCTTATTAACTCACAGGATAATCGTCATCCAGTCCCACGTCAGTTATAATGGCTATGCCCACTACCCCCAAGGTTGACTGATTTGATAAATACATGAGATAATGACTATAATGATTTCAGAGTCAAAATTTGATAGAAAAGTTTATTATCTTTACCTGCTTTTATTCGTGCACTTATCAATTTAAGTTTCTATTGAACTCTCTCTCAATCGTTGAGGAGGCCGTTAATGTAGTACTATTTACTTCAATTTCTATCAATCTCCAGCTGCAAAAAGATTTTTGTAAAAATATTTTTTTGAGAAAATAATTTTTTGAGAGAAAAAAATGTGGAAAAGAAAGAGGATATAAGTAAACATTCACATGTGAGGGTCATATGAAACATTCATGAACGACAAAAGCATTGAGTTTACAGGGGAATGCATATAGTCAACTTTTTAAAGAGGGTAAACATTAAAGAATTATTAATTATTCTTTTAAAATAAATTTTTATATTATATTAGAACAGTAAAAATATTTAGAGAGAACTTCCCCTAGTCCCATCATATTATAGTACTTTTATCACAGCATATATCATTGACATGAGGTGCAATGTGAAACTTTGTCGGTGCACTTTGCATTTCATACTTCACATGGAGTTTAGCAAATCCTTCCATACGTCAGCCATTGTAATTGCACCAATAATTGTTGCAAGTGAACAAGGTTCTCCATTATTGGATTCTTTACCTCATTTCCCCAAAATTGACCTTTTAAGCCATTCCTCCCTGGGTTTCATGCTTATACAAAAAGACTCAGCCTTCTTTGAGGTTTGAGAGGATCACTTCTGTAGCTAATCGACCAAACTCAGTCCTCTACCGTCTGCACTATAAAATCAAAAGAAGAATGTTATAGAGGTGACCTTTTAAGCTACGTTTAATTAAGAGTAATGTAATTAAATTTGTAATATAATAAATTTTATAATGTAATATACATTTACTATGTTTGATAATATAATATATGTAATTTTTAATTACAAGGATGATTACATTCTTTTGTTTGATGTTTAATATTTTTTATAAATAATATAATTTATATTATTATTAAATGATAAAAATATCTTATGACGTCGATGACCGACGACAGCGATGGACGACAACGACGGTCGATGGCACCCGGAGGCAATGGCACCAGGAGGCAACGACTGGTTGTGGTGGCTGACAGGCGATGGCCGACGATCGACGGCCAATCACTGACGACGAAGGCGGAAACGACGTTGGTGATCAATTGATGTCGAAAATATAATAGAGGTATATTTGACATTTAAATTTTAATTAAACGATGAGCTCGTAATGTAATCAGATTACATGATATTAACCTTGTAATTGATTATAAAACTTTATTACTTTTTATAATTCAGATTTACATACAGATTTTAAATTATACCAAATAAAGTAATCAATATTGTAATATAATTTTGATTATATCACAAGGTAGATTATCTTCTACCAAACGTAGGCTTAAGGATTTAAACATATTCAATGATTAAAGCATCTCCCATAAAAGTTTGTTTTTAACTCCAACCAAAAAGGAAGATAGAGATTAAAAAGTTGGTTTGAAATTTCGAACTCAACTCCTTAATTTTCGTTGACAGATAAAAAAAAAAAAAAGAAAATTAAGAGGTGTTTGATTATCTCTGTTTTTATTTTTAATTTAAAAAATATGATTTTTTTAGAAAATAGAAAATAATTTTTAAACATTCTTTAAAATAGACATGAAAAATATAAAGTAAACATTATTTTTTAGAAAATACATATTTTTTAAAAAATAAAAATTAAAAACTTGTAAACCAAATACTTTCACAAAAGCTCTCATTAGAGATGCCCTTACAACTCTATATAATTTTTTTTAGTTTTCAATATACCATGTCAATATCACATCAAGTCTTTTCAGAGATCCTCCTTATTTATTATTTTTTGATTTAATACTGTACATATAATTTTTATTTTATATTTTAATTAATTATAATTTTTATTTATTTAGAATTTTTAATTAATATATTAATTAACTTATGATTTTAATTTAATTTATAATTTATAATTTTTTATTCAATATTTAATTAATTTATGAACTTTAATTTAGTTATAGTTATTTGTATATTATTTTTAAACTTTTTTAGTGCATTTATTTTCAAAATAAAAATTTGATAACAAATTTATTAAAAATTTATATTTATGTATTAATATAAAAGAAAAAGGAGTACAAGATTAATTATTACTAATAATTTATAAAATAAAATATAACAAAATTAAATGTTTCATTAATTTCTCCATCTACATAATTAATTTTGAAATGTAAGAGTGGCTGTAAAATACTGAAAAAGGGCAGATAATAATAAGGGAATTTTTCAGAATTTTTCGGAAATTTTTCGGAGCTCATATGGACGAGTTAACAGGGATAAAACGGGGTCCGGGAAAGCCTGTTTAGGCTACCCCGTTTTAGCGAGGAAATGTTGATTTTCTTTATTTCCTTTTTCTTTTCTTTTTATTTTTTTTTTCTATTTCTTCCCGTCGCCATTTCCCTCTTCCCCGAGCCACTTCTCTCGCGCCCAACGCCTGCCCTAACAGGCCACGGCGGTTTTCCTCCTCTCCCTCGCGTGCATAAGGTCGGGACCAAGAGAAGACGGTATTTCTCTTCTCCCTCTCCGCAGCCGACACCATTCTCCCTTCTTCCCTCTGTGCTGCCAGAGCCGACCTTCTTCCTCTTCTCTCCCGAGTCACACATCGCCGGCCGAGCCTTCTTTCCGCACGAGGCTAGCCCAACGACGCCAGCCGATCGTCGGCCCCTCTTCTGTGCGCTGTGCCCTAGCTTGAAGCCGACAGCGTAACCGAGCGCCGGCCACTAGGTCCGGTACCAGTCGCCTGTGCCCTAGCAGTCGCTGTGAGGTCTGAGCCCCATCCCCACTGCCGCCAAAGACGCCGAGCACCACTGCACAATGCCGCCGTCGCTTGACCTAGCCCGACCATCAAGAAGCCTACTGCCATTGTCGACGAAGCTTCAGCCACCTACTCAAGGTGTTGTTCCACCGCCGACTAATTTTGGAGTTTTCTGGTCAGTTGAGCGTCAACATAAGTTTGGGTTTTGGGTATGAAATGTTAGGCTTCAATTTGATTCATTTTGCAATCTTGAAAGATTGAGGTAGTGTATTAGCCTAACATGTAATTGTTTGGGCAGCAAAGCTTTGACTCTCCAGCAAGAAATCATTCTTCTCTGTGGGGTTTTCTTGGTCCAGTGATTTAATCCAGTAGCCGTTCACATTAGGTCCAACAGCAACGATCCTTGCTGTTGAGCAACAGCGACTGTGGAACTTGAGGTAAGGTTTAGGGTTTTGATCTTCGTGGTAGATGATTGCTAGTTGTGTTAGTAATAATTGTTAACTTAGGTTTAGAATTTATATAATGGTGTAATTAGGGTTAATGAAACTAACCCTAGATGGTCGATGGATTAGAAATTTGTTTAGCTATTTGTTTATAATTAACTTAGCTAAACTGTACGATTTACTACAGGACTTTGACGCGAGCGAGCCTCTCGATGTCAGATTTGGACCGGATACGATCCCTTTATTGGAGGCGGGTACTTTGACTTTATGTCATTTGATATGTATAATAATGTCTTTAACAAATAGTAACGATTTTGTTTTCTTATTTGCTTCAGTTGATCACTACCTGATCTGTTACATGCTTGTTTATTTATTTGTTATGCACCTCATGTTGGTATTTACCTGATTATGCATATGTATAGAGGTAGTGACACAATCATGTTATTTATCATCTTCAGGACCTAGGGTTTTTGATACCTTATCCGGTCTGTGTACCTTGATTTGATTCATTGCCCTATGGTACACCTTTTATATTTATGTATGCATATTGCTATGCTATTCAGGATATTGCCATGTTTAGTGTCATGTATCATCTTGCATGATTGCATGTTTGCGATAGTTTGCTCCATTATTGTCGAGCGCATCGCCAGTTACATGTATCTGTGCACACTACCACTCATGGGTTAGTGGTATATCAGACAGATGTGTGGCAGTTCTGCTATTTGGCTTCGTTGGTCTAGTGACTCAGCGTGGTAGCCGGCAGATGGTTCTACTATGTTTGGCTCCGCTGGTTTAGTGTAGCAGCGTGGTAGCCGGCAGGCAGTTGGACTCTGTTTGGCTCCATTGGTCCGCTCATGGGTAGTGTGACGCAGCGTGGTAGCCGACAGAGATTCCTCCCTGTCATCGTGTACCGGGAGATGAGAGCATTGAGCTCCCCCATTTATGATTTGGGGTAGGAGGATAGGTGTACTCCGACAGCTTCCCGTCCACTTGGTCACTCATCAGGGGCAGTGATGGCAGAGTGCACGGTTGTCACAGCCCTACCCACTCGGTCTCACCATTGTGTGTGACATGGCTGACTAGCGTCAGGGGTGACCATGACATTTGCATCATATGCATGATGCATTTATTGCTTGTGTTTGCTGCATTTACTTGTTGAATTTATATGGATGCATATGATTGACATGCATACAGGATTTATGACACTCTCGGTCTGATGACCCTGTTGTACTTATACCTTGGTCCTGGTTAGTACAGTTTTCTCCTACTTTATTCAGTTGCATTTATCCTTCTTGTATCAAGAGACTGTATGCATGATTAGTGCTGGATGTTATTTTCTTTATTATGCATATCAGTTGATACCCGCTGAGTGTTGGACTCACAACCTCCTCCGTTGTTATTTTCAGGTTGATGCTGTCCGGGGGGTTCTAGTCGCTAGTCCCCTGCAGTTCACAAAGACGAGTGTTGCTCTTTTAGTTTTTCTTGTTTAGATTGTGTTTAGACTTATTCTGCTTTTGACATCTGGACTTGTATTAATTTACTTTTGGATATTGCCTATGAGTTTTGATCCTGTCCGAATGCTGAACCAACGGACGTTGGGCACGTGGCGCTCCCCGGCTGCTGGTGTGGATCTTCGACTGGTTGCACGAAGCTCCGGCGGACCTGCCGACCCTCCGACGCTCAAGTCAGGCAAGCAAGCAGTAGCAAGTGGCTCTCGAAATATCAGAATGCGTACCTCCGGCGAAGGGTGAGGGCCTTTATATAGGGCAGCGGAGAAGCGAGTGCACACATTCTGAGGTGTACACGTGTCCGTAGCTCATACCCCAGTAAGGGCTTGTTAGTGAGCTTACCTGACCCATACTGCTATAGTCCAAGCATGTCCTCGATGGGACAGCGAAACCCCCTGTCGCGTGATTTGGAGTATAACCATATCACGAAGCATGCCAGCTGTCAGAAGATGTCCCTTGTCTTTTTCCCCGAACTCCTGCCAGGCATCCGACCGACCCACGTCCATCTTCCGTCCGACCGGTCATATATGATGGTCCACTTGGGAAATTACCGGTAATGTGTTTTGTGACGACTGTTAGCAGTATGCTTCATGCCTTTGGCCGAGCGTGCCGTCCGCTCGGCCCTACGATCTTACTCAATGAGCGCCGGAACCCCGACTTCCATAGGGGCGCCTTTTGCCATCGGCTAAACACCGGGCGACCGCCCGGTCTGTCAAACCCCTTCTCCGGTCGGCCTAGTTGGGCCGACCTTCTTCGATCACTTGCCTCCCCTTCAAGTCTAGTCGAAGGAGGCGATTAGTCCGACTGACTGGACTACGAGTCTAGCCGGGCGGCTACGTCGTGCTAATATCCTCCGATCGGCCTACCGCAGAGACGGCCTTGATTCAATGGCATTCGCTGGATCCCCTCGTGTTCTGCGCCAATCTTCGACATTAAGGTTGAGCATGCGTTCATTAAATGCTTCGAATGGTCAAATGCCACGTGGCGCAATGCCATCATCGTACGGCGGTGGCGGCATGGTGCTTTGATGTGATCGAAGCGATTCGAAATGGACGGCCCGATGCACGCTTTGATTCCCGTGACCTGGATCCGACGGTGGAGGCCGCCCGGCCTCCACCCTATAAATTCTTCGTTTCTTCTCTTTCTCTTATCTGCCTTTGCGATTTCAACCCTTGCCCCCAGCGTTTTAGAGCTCCGACGATTGCATTCTCCTGCTTCCGGCGATCTCCGGTGTCTCCCTTCGATCTTCCTTCTTTTTCGTAAGGTTCTCCTCCTGCCTTTCTTGTTTCCGGTGCTTTCTTTACATTTCTTTCTCCCGTTTTTGTTCCCGGATACTGTTCCGGCGATCTCTTCTTATTTCTGTCTGTCCTCTTTCCTGGCCTCCTTCGCTCGGCCAATGGCTAGTTCTTCGCACCCTGAAGACCAGTCCCTCGGCCCATGGTTTTGAACTTCTTTTGGCCGGTCCTTCCGCTCGGCCGTATAGGCCGCCGCGCGGAGCCTTCTGTGTCTTCCGCGACCAATTTACCGCCGGTCTGCGGTTCCCTGTACATCCTTTCATCCTAGATGTTTGTAATTATTTTGGTGTGCCGCTCGGCAGTCTAGTACCCAACACCTTTCGTCTCCTTTGCGGTGTTGTTGTTTTGTTCAAGATTCACAACATCCCCCTCCGACCGGAGGTCTTCTTTTATTTCTACTACCCTAAGCAAGCCGAGCCGGGCACCTTCATGTTCCAAGCTCGACCCGGCTTAGTCTTCTACAACAAGCTACCTACTTCCAATAAACATTGGAAGGATTATATTTTCTACATCCATATGCCCGATCGGGCCAACTTCCCGACCCAGTGGCAGGTCAGCCTACCCCCCACTCCCGAGTTGAAGAAGTTCAAGACCCGACCGGACTATCTCCACGCTGCAAATATACTAGCCGGTCTGCGACTTGATATCAACAAGCTTCTTCACGAAGGAGTGATGTACATCTTCGGCCTGAGTCCCATACGGACTCCTCTTCCGACCGGCTTCGGTAAGAACTTTGCTTGCACCCAGGCTGAATCGGCTGCTCAGGCCTCTCAACAACAGGTGGCCAGCGGAACTATCCCCTCCGGGGAACCAACGGCCCCCGAGGAAGGGTCCGCTCGGGAGGAGGAACAGCCACTGCAAAAGAGGCGCCGGGTGGAGACTCCGCTGCGCTCGGCTACCTCCGCGGTCCAACCCTCCGACCGGGCTGCCGCGACGGCTAGAGGCAAGGCGCCTGTGCCCGAGACCATTTCGTCCGACCGGACGCCCTCTGACTGGGACGAGCTGACTACTCCGGTTGAGGCCACTCCGGTCGAGGCCACTCCGGAGATGCTCCAGAGGCCGACCGTCCAACCGTGTCTGAGCACACCATCACCTTGAAAGGGCCCCTAGCTGAGATGTGGGCCGATGCTCGGGCACGCACAGCGCTGATCCCCAATAGCCACATGCGGGAGGCTACGGGGGTAAGTTCGCTCTCTCCGAAGTTTTGTACGCATTCTTTCCGATCGGCCGATGACAACTCTAATTTTCTTTTGCCAGAGATGGGTGGTGGAGATTGCGGTTTCCAACCGCTTGGCCTTGGTGGATGAAGAGCTGCGACAACTGAAGGCAGCAGTTGGTCCATCCGGTCCTCAGGGCCCTTCATATTCCGAGCTGCAAAAGGAGCTGAAGAAAACTCAAAATCTGCTAGCGGCCGAGCAGAAAAAGGCCTGGAGCTGAAGAAAAAGGAGTTGACAGAGCAGCTCGACAGAGAGAAGGCGGGCCGCTCGGCCGACGCGGAAAAGCTTCAGAATCTGAACGAGGCCCTCACTGGCTCCCAGGCGGCTTTCAAAGAATATCAAGATGCCGAGCCGAGTCGAGTCGCTGCCTTGAGACAGGGCTACATCAGCTCGCCCGAATTCTCGGAGAAAATTTGTGAGCGGATGTACACAGCCTTCGACTTGGCTATGACCGCTACCATGACATATCTGAAGTCCAAGGGCCTTCTTCCAGAGTCCACTAATATTCCGGCCGCCGATCAGGTGGCGCTTCTGGATAACATCCCCAAGACCCTCTACGATTATATCGAGTAACTTTTGTAATTCGGCCACTCGGCTATATATGATCCCTTTTGTACTTAGGCCGCCCGGCCTAAAGTTTTAATTATAATGCAATGCTTTTCTTGTATTTGTTGTCTTTTTCCCTAACCCGAATGTGTGCTTATCCGCTCGCCCATTATTACTTCTCGTGCTCCCCAAAAGGGATTTTAACAAAGTAATCGTCGTAATCTCCCCGCTCGACGAAATATACCGTGTTCTTTGATGATAGAGCTCGTTTAACAAATGCCAAGTACTTTTGGATACTGGGCCAATCGGAGCGTAGAGACGATCGAACGGTATCGAAATCGCGTGCTTCGGGACATTGGCTGTACTTTTTATTGCTTTAATCCGCTCGGATCGTTTATAGACGCCGGCTCGTCTCTCGATATTTAACGTCGGAGCTCGACGGTCTTCCGCTCGGACGTTTATAGACGCCGGCTCGTCTCTCGATATTTAACGTCGGAGCTCAACGGTCTTCCGCTCGGACGTTTATAGACGCCGGCTCGTCTCTCGATATTTAACGCGAGCTCGGCGGTCTTCCGCTGGCGTTTATAGGCTCGCCTCTCTCAATATTTAACCGGAGCTCGGCGGTCTTCCGACGCTTATAAGCGCCGTCTCGATATTTAACGGAGCTCGGCGGTCTTCCTTCGGACGTTTATAGCGGCTCGTCTCTCGATATTTAACGCTCGGCGGTCTTACCTTGCTCGGACGTTTATAGATGTCGGCTCGTCTCGATATTTAACGTCGGAGGTCTTCCGCTCGGACGTTTATAGGCGTCGGCTCGTCTCGATATTTAACGTCGGAACTCGGGTTGCTTGCTGCTCTGGCCGCTCGGCTGTTGCCTTCTGTTTTGCTCCACAAGCTTGGCGGCCCTCAACTCAATCAGAGCGTCGAGTTCCTCCGTGGAGAGCGTTACCGTGTGTTGTCGTCCAGTTTCGTCCATTGTTTCCGTTCGGATGCAGGAGCGTTCCCACAGACGGCGCCAATTTGATCCTGTCGAATGAACCAGGATGCACGCATGGCGCTCCGGTGTGGATCTTGGGTTGCCGAAGCTCGGACACTGTCGGGGGAAGGGTTCCCGACCCTCCGACGCCTCAAGTCCAAGCAAGTGGCTCTCGAAATATCGAATGTCCGGTGAAGGGTGAGGGCCTTTATATAGAGCGGAGAAGCGAGTGCACACATTCCGAGGTGTACACGTGTCCGTAGCTCATACCCCAGTAATGACCCATACTGCTATAGTCCAAGCATGTCCTCGATGGGACAGCGAAACCCCCTGTCGCGTGATTTGGAGTATAACCATATCACGAAGCATGCCAGCTGTCAGAAGATGTCCCTTGTCTTTTTCCCTGAACTCCTGCCAGGCATCCGACCGGCCCACGTCCATCTTCCGTCCGACCGGTCATATATGATGGTCCACTTGAGAAATTACCGGTAATGTGTTTTGTGGCGACTGTTAGCAGTATGCTTCATGCCTTTGGCCGAGCGTGCCGTCCGCTCGGCCCTACGATCTTACTCAATGAGCGCCGGAACCCCGACTTCCATAGGGGCGACCGCCCGGTCTGTCAAACCCCTTCTCCGGTCGGCCTAGTTGGGCCGACCTTCTTCGATGAACCGCCCGGCTCTTTGACTTCCACGTGGCGTTGACCTGGTCCCCTATTCTTACCGCCGGATCAAGTTTTATGGGATTTGTTTTACTACACGCCTGCCTAGACGGCAGAAGAGGCAAATTGATTTTATCGTCGGATTTGAGCTTTATGAGTGTAGTGGAGTAGGACATCGGTTTTGTGTTTTATGGGTGTAGTTGAGTAGGGTTGTTTTTGAGTCTTATTATTACTGTGCTAGTTTGTTAACTATTCAACTGCTTGGATGTCTGTGTGTTGTGCTTATATTATTGTTATTGTTCCGGCCGTGTTAGCCGATGTATATGTGGCCCAGAGGGCATTGTAGAAAAGTTTCACATTGTCACCCGTACAGGAGAGATACTGTCGAAATTTTTTCGGACAGAGACTCCCCGGGGCATGACAGTGGCTTTTAAATTTTATTACAGCTCTTAAACTATATACCTTAAATCTTATATACACAATGATTAAAACTTTTTTCTTCAGTTTTTTTATTTCATAAATTTCTTTAAGAGAAATCTCCCATTGGAGAGGCCTATTATTAAATTTCAATAAGGATGAATATTCTAGATATGACCTATATAAATGTGTCTAAATTGTGTTTCAAATTTAATTAGAAAGCAAATTAATCAGGTGAAGACTAAATACCTAATTATCTTGTTTTCAACAAATAATGGGGGATTATATATGATTTAACCATTCAAATGTGACAAACAAGAACTTATTATTAGAATTTGAGTTTTCTCCTAATCGTATGAATTTTAATAACGAAATAAGAACTTGAATCGAGAAAACACAAGACATGATTTAGTTTCATCGAAAACATGGTATAATACATAAGCATAAAATAAATGATAAAAACCTGATTGAAGAGTCATGTCCTTATCTTTAGCGTTGTCATCTTGATCCCTGTGGAAGAAGATGCAATGGAAAGGAAGGTCTTCCAATAAGCTTAAGGGATAACAACATAAAAAAATTTCTTGTCAATAGGGAACAAGAAACTATGTCAAGATTCCACTAAACCCTTGGGGATCTCCTCTTTATATGGGAATACAATCTGTTATCAGCCCATAAATAATAACGAATTGGTCTAATGAGTTCTACACATTGAACTCACATCTAATAACCCAAAATCCAATAACCTTAAGTTAGATCACTTAACAAGCTTCGGTATCATAAGTTTCTTAAATCACATGTGAGTCCACCTTAAGGGATATTAAATCCAATAATCTGCCACTTGGGCTATATGTGATTATAGATAATACGCGAATATAACTTGAGTTGATAACATAGTTTATGGGTACAAGATACCCCTGTAAACAACCTGATCCATTAACTTCATTGGTATAGGAATAAAGAAGTCATAGCTACTGTATATGATTGTAACAAGCTCTTATAGTAATTACAATATCAATGTCATTAATGACATAGATCAAGATGTGGATGTGTAGAGTGGAAATTATACATGTCAATTTTTAACTAGTCCTAAGATGACCTCAAAAGAGGTCAAATTATATTTGTAAAATACTTTATGCTAAATTGTAATAGCAAATTATGATTCAAACTTTATAATTACAAAAGGAATCTATATCATATTTACAAACATCAAATGATAAATAACAGCAGTAAATATTGATATCATAATCAGAGTGTTAAACAAACATATAAATTCTCATTAATGTTTTGAACTTTAAGTATGTATAATAATCAAAATAAATGTTTTTCTTTATTAATCAACATAGAGCAATAAAATAAATATAGACTCCTACTAGATGAGTTCTTCTTCTATAAGAAAGATTCTCATATCCACAACATGCACATGAAACACCTTAGGCACCAAACCTTTGGTGAGTGGATCGGCCAACATGGAATCTGTGCTCATGTGTTCTATCATGACCTGACAACTCTAAACTCATTCTTTAACTGTTAGAAACTTGATGTCGATGTGCTTGGACTTCGATGAACTGTGATTGTTATTATCATAAAGTTCTACAGTTTTATTATCATAGTAGATCTTCAATGGCTTGTCAATACCATCAATGATCTGTAATGTTGTGACGAAGTTCTGTAGCCAAATTTCATGATTGGATGCTTCATAGCATGCTATCAACTTTGTCTCTATAGTAGAAGTAGCTATTAGCATCCACTTGATGCTCTTTCAAGATATAGCTCCTCTAGCCAGCATGAAAACATAGTCTGAAGTGGACCTCCTACTATCTAAGCATCCAGCAAAATCGGAGTCTGAATATCCAATCACCTTCAAGTGATCTGACCTTCGATACATGTGTTGGTTGGTCCTAGGAAGATCGTACCGGTTCCACTGTACAAAAATTTTGTACAAGTGTTGAATCTTTCCTAACAACCTATTGTGTTCTTTAAAAATTAAATTTGGAATCGCAAACAGAACTTAACATTATTGATTCTAAATTTAACTTATCTGTTCTTAGTTGTTTAGACTTGGATCGCAAACGATACTTAACATTATAGATCCAAATCCACCTAGGTTACAAATTTAATTAAATATTTATTTCGGAAATCGGCTCCCAGGTCAAACATGGCGAGGCACTTGGCTTTCTTGGGTATGGGAACATCCACCACTGCCTCGACAAAGTGGTCCTTAATGGAGAGTGAATGAGCATTAAGGCTCATTAATGGAATGAATGATCATAAGTATTTTCATTGGATGAAAATACTTAAGCCATTTTTCTTCTCATTTTTCACAACTTCATCATCTCCTCCCTCTCTTCTCCTCTTGGCCGAATCCTCTATCTAAGGTTGCTAGCACAACCTTAGGTGGTAGGCATCTTCACTTAGTGAGTTTGTGAGACAAACAAACCCTTGTTCGTGTGGATACCATAGAGGCGCGAGCGTGTGTTCGTGCTGAGATCCGAGCTTTCGGGAGTCTGTGAGAATGCAACAAAGGTATACTCCATCATGTTTTAGATCTAACTTAATATAAGTTTTTGTTTTCCTTCGCATGGATCTTCTGGAGGAACTAGTATTTTCCGCTGCGCGTTTGCATGTTTAGCACATCTAGTTCCTTACAGTGGTATCAGAGCCACCTGCGAAGGGATATACTAAGTTTTAGAGTTTTATATGTGATATAGAAAAACATGACAGGTTTATTATGATTTGCAAAATTATGAGTTTGTCCAAAAAAAAATTAGTGTTTTGTTGAGAACGAAACATAGTTGGTATGTGACCAACAAGGTCTCGGCCAAAAGTGTTTTGTTCAGAACAAAACATAATCGGTCTTAAGGGTAGTAGGGTCTCGGGCATGGTAGCAACTCATAAATGAGTATGCAAAAATTAATTTTGTTTCGGGGGTGCTGCCCCCTAACCCCCGCAAGGGGCGCTTGCAGCTCATAATTTGTTATTGCAATCATAGTAAATCTATGTAGTAAATATATTGTGAATATATGTGACATGGTGCATGGTTATGCCCCTTGATCCCCTATATTGTTGTGTGTGTTGTTGTAATTCATAATATGGCATGTGTGTCATGCCTTCATCTCTTTTATTCCTATTGTAATTTAGACTACACTAGAATGTAACTCGAGTTTCTTTAGTTGTTGTAATGTACAAATTAGAAAGAAATTAGTCTACTGAACGATGGGTGAAAAGGAAGGAAGGAAGAACAACAACACACGGCGACAAAGGGAGCGCTTGGAGAAGCTGCTTTGACCTAGGTGGACTCATTGCTCTTCTCATTGGCTTGAGAAGATCGTAGTTTATGGGAGTCATAACCGTGTCATGTTTTGATTTATGCATATATGTGTGATGTGTGTTATGTGATGTATTTGATACATGTTTAGTTTAAAAGATTAGGTCTTTTTAATATATGCCTACCAAAAGTTTAATACTCACTTATGGCTCGATCAATTGTAGTCAGGTTTTGCCAAAGCAAAGTGACTCAATTTATCTTGCTAGAGTGCGATTGAACAATTGTGATGTCCGAATATTAAATTTTAGGTAATACTTAAGTTGTCTCACTTAGATTGAGAATTTAAAGGCATATCCCATAAGATGGAATTCAAATTGTACTAATCTTGGGTAATTAGCCAAAGCTAACTCAAGATGAGCTATAATATGAATTTCATAAGATGGACAAAACGAACAAATAGTCTTGTTCATCTCGCTATACAAGAGTTGCATTTGATGCAATTGGTATATGATGCCTACCTACATTATACGAGTCTTGGGTGATTAGCCAAAGCTAACTCAAGATGAGTATAATAAGGATCCTGTCCCCCATGAATGTCATTGCGATTGGATTTGGAGCTAGTAGTGTGGGTAAAACCATGACTCGCTCCTACCAAGCTTTACAATTTAGTGGGAGCATCATTTAATTAAAGGCCTAATTAAATGATCGATATATGATACTAAGTTCTGCATTATATTATTGTAGATAGCCATGTCATCAAACACATCGAACACTCACTCTCTACGATCTGTCCTTGATAAGGACAAGCTCAATGGAGCTAACTTCCTGGACTGGTACAGAAACTTGAGAATAGTTCTCAAGTAAGAACGAAAATTGTACGTCCTAGAGCAGCCCATTCCTGAGGCACCCCCCACTACTACTACTAGAGCTGATAGGGATGCTTACAAGAAGCATCTAGATGATGGATTAGATGTGTCATGCCTTATGCTCGCCACCATGAACTCTGAGCTTCAGAAGCAACATGAGAACATGGATGCTTATGATATGGTTGAACGCCTTAGACAACTATATCAAGAACAAGCAAGGCATGAGAGATTGGAGATCTCTAAAGTGTTGTTTCAATGCAGAATGCAAGAAGGAAGTCCCGTAGGACCAAATGTACTCAAAATGATTGGGTATGTAGAAAACCTACAGCGGTTGGGATTTTCACTAGGCCAAGAATTGGCCACTGATCTTATCTTGCAGTTTTTGCCCGATAGCTATAGTTAATCTTGTTGGAGGATCGGTGGCCGGCTTGAAGGGGGGTTGGATAGACGGCGCCCCCAAATCCTTGCTTCCTATGATGTTAGCGCAGCGGAATACAAACAAACAGAAATAGAAAGCTAAACACTAAATACAAGAATGGAAATGCAAACCGCTAACACGTTCATTTACGTGGTTCGGAGATAACTTGCTCCTACTCCACGGCGTGTCCGTAAGGTGGACGATCCCTCAATCCGTCGGTGGATTAGTCCCCGGCAAACTCCGGCTAGCTCAACCTCCTTGTGGGTGGAGAAACCTCACCACAACACTCTCCAAAAACACTTGGACACAAAGGGAACCTTTGAGCACTTAGTGACTACTAATTAGGCTTTAACCAAGTCTAATTTCGTCGCCTTGGCTGGCCATACCAAGCTCCTTCTTATAGAGCTTGGAATAAATCAGAACCTGATTTGCCTCATCGGCACGATCGGGTGCCATGGCTATCTCACCAAGCATCTCATTTGCGATCATACGCGTTGTAAAACCTAAAACTAGGATTTTATTCCGAGTACAATCTCTCATGCACTCGTATGACTCTTCTTTGCAGCCTTGACCTCTTACCTTCAAGCCTACTTCCTTTGGCTCTCGTCCCTCGGATGCATCCAAGCTCGCGGCTTGTCTCCAATGCCATCCTTCGCGTATGCCTCGAAGTCGCTTCCCTCGGCCCTTGTCCTCGCTGGCTTGTCCACGGTCCCTCGGATACTCCATCCTTCACCGGACCCGAAGCCGTCAACCTGAGTCATATGTGTCACCTGCAGTCCTGCACAACTCAAGTACACATATCAAATAACAAGGGTAAACCTAACTTAAACCCTTTGCCCAAACACCAAAACACATGGTCCCACGAACCATTGGGATTGCTCCAACAATCTCCCCCTTTTTGGTGTTTGGCAATACGTTTAAGTTAGGGAAAACAAATAGCAAAACAATATGCTAAAACAAAATGGACTTACATTGCCAAGTCTACACACTTGGCAACCGCCGAATGGACTTACATTGCCAAGGCTACATACTTGGCAACCGCCGAAACAATACACCAAGCATTGGAACCTATCACAAGGCTCCCCCTACACCTAAGCTCCCCGTTGAGCTAGGATTTTATCACAAGGCTTTTTAAGAACCTATCACAAGCCTCCCCCTACGCAAAGGCACCAAAGGTTTTCCCAACTAAACCTTACTTCTCCCCCTTTGCCTAACATCCAAAAAGTTCTCCAACAATATCCCAATTGTTGAAACTTATCATCCAAACTAACCCTAAACTCATGTATTAATCCCCCTTGGATCCCATATATCTAAGCGAGTTGACATGGTCACAAACTAATGCTGAAAATAATTTCAGACTGATATCAGTCGACTGCCCCAAGTACCAGTCGACTGCCCCCTTCGACACAACCTTACAGAACCATTCTGTGGTCGAAAAATACTGTTACCAGTCGACTGGCACTCTATTTTTGAAAAAATCAGTCTTTTCAGGCCAACTTCAGAAATGCACCAGAAATTCCCTAGATCTCCAAAAATTCTCAAATTTTGTGGAGAGGTCTATTGTACCATTGTCTACTTGGAAAAAATACATTACAAAATGTATCTATTACTAATCCCAAAATTGACACAAAATCCAAAACTAGCTAAATGGTTCAATTGAACCTTGACCTAAAGTCCTAGTTTTGGCTTCCTTTTGATGTATTTTCCCATACCAACCCACAATGCATCCCTAGCATTGGTTTATATGGCATCTATACATCCAAAACCAATTATCATACTATATGACCCCCAAATGTCATATTTCTTGCATGAAACATAAACCATGTGTACCAAATCCCTAGGTTTGAGACTCAAATCCATCTCCAAACCTTTTGGCACACTCCATAGCTCCTCTAGACTCCCAAGTAGTACCCACCTGAGATCCATTGGCCATGGGTCCCAATTTGACTCTTTGAGCTCCCCCTAGAGCTCTTAGCCTTAGCCACCTCCCTAGGTGACTCATCCACAATGGCTAGGCCACATCGGTCCACCCCCGGTGACACTTGGCCTACAAACGTAACTTTCTTAACCTTGGACACCTTGTCCTTGGTTAATTTCTTCTTACCATTAAATGGATTTTCCTTGCCATAGTCATATGCAACCCTAGCATAAGACTTTCCCTTAGCCTTGGAGGACTCTCCCTTGCCATGATCATTTGCCACCCTAGCATATGATCTCTTATTAGCCTTGGAGGGACTAGATCGGTATCCCAAGCCCGATCTATCATTGTTGGGTTTTTGACTCCCCAACACCATACTTAATCCCTTAGATCCAATAGTGAATCTCTTAAGGAATTTCTCTAAACCATCAAGCTTTGCCTTCAAAGCTTGATTCTCCCTTTCTAGGTTCCTAACCCTAGAGTCAACATGTCCACCTTGGGCATTCCTAGACCTACCCTTTCTAGGCATATGTCTCCCCTTCTTGGGATTAATGCCTTGTGTCTCCTTAGGTCTATCATTTCTAAATTTATCATGCATAGATTTCCTAGGGTTATGATCCACATTTACCCTACTCCTATCATGATATCTAAAACCAAAATTTTGCATGGGCATATAATGATTAACATTATTTTTCCTAGCATGCATGGAGGAGTTTAAATTTGAATTAACCTTCAAGTTAGGGTATACCTCCCTTACCCTTGAAGCTCCCCCTTGACTCTTGCTTCTCTTCTTCTCCCATTTCTTTAAATGTGCAAGCTTCTTAAGCTCCTTCTTCTTTGGGCATTTGGTGTGGTAGTGTCCTATTTCACCACAAGTGAAGCATCTAATGTGCTTCTTCTCCTTCTTCTTCTTGGCACCATCATTTCTACAACCCACATTAGTATTCAAATCAACTTGAATGGGTTTAGAATTTATCTCTTTCTTACCCATAGGACATCTACTCTTGTAGTGTCCTTTCTCATTGCACCTGAAGCAAATGATGTGGTCTTTTGATTTTAATTCGGTGGAGGTCCTTGCTATGTTTACTTCCAAGACTTCTTCTTCTTCACCTTCACTTGTCTTGGATTCTTCTTCAATTCTTAAGGGTGTTGACGATGTCTCATCTTTCTCCTCCTCCTAGGATGTTGAGCATGACTCAACTTCCGTTTGCTCCACATCCTCTTCTTGAGCTACTAAACCCATCTCCTTGGGCTCCACATCCGATTGGTCCTTCTTCTCCTCTTGGACCACTTCATCACTTTCTTCGAATTTTTCTTCTTCTTCTTGTGTAGGCAAAAATTCCTCCCATGGAAATTTCTTCACTTTGCTCCACAAATCATGGGCGTTCTTATATTCACCTACACCACTTATCACGTTAGAAGGTAAAATTTCAATCAACATTGATATTACCTTTGAATTTGCCTCCGATCGTGTGGTTTGCTCCTCCGTCCAATGTCGTGGTCGGAGTCTTTTTCCCTTCTTGTCTCTTGGGACTTCAAACGGGTCCTTGATCACCATCATGGTGTCCCAATCCATGTTGAAGAAGATTTCCATCTTCATCATCCAAAATGTGATGTCCCCAAGGCTTCTTTCTTCAAATTTCGGCGGTTCTATTAAGCCGGCCATCTTCTTGTAGTTGCTCTTCTCGGCGGTTAGTCCGGTGAAGTGCGACCTTGGCTCTGATACCACTTGTTGGAGGATCGGTGGCCGGCTTGAAGGGGGGTTGGATAGACGGCGCCCCCAAATCCTTGCTTCCTATGATGTTAGCGCAGCGGAATACAAACAAACACAAATAGAAAGCTAAACACTAAATACAAGAATGGAAATGCAAACCGCTAACACGTTCGTTTACGTGGTTCGGAGATAACTTGCTCCTACTCCACGGCGTGTCCGTAAGGTGGACGATCCCTCAATCCGTCGGTGGATTAGTCCCCGGCAAACTCCGGCTAGCTCAACCTCCTTGTGGGTGGAGAAACCTCACCACAACACTCTCCAAAAACACTTGGACACAAGGGAACCTTTGAGCACTTAGTGACTACTAATTAGGCTTTAACCAAGTCTAATTTCGTCGCCTTGGCTGGCCATACCAAGCTACTTCTTATAGAGCTTGGAACAAATCAGAACCTGATTTGCCCGTTACCAGTCGACTGGTGCCAGCCCAACGGCTATCTCAACGGCTCTCTACTACAGTGCATTAGTCGACTGGTCCATACACCAGTCGACTGCTACAGTACGCTACAGTAACTGCTACATTTCCGCTACAGTGAAACCCTAAAACTAGGATTTTATTCCGAGTACAATCTCTCATGCACTCGTACCCTCACGACTCATTTGACTCTTCTTTGCAGCCTTGACCTCTTACCTTCAAGCCTACTTCCTTTGACTCTTGTCCCTCGGATGCATCCAAGCCCGCGGCTTGTCTCCAATGTCATCCTTCGCGTATGCCTCGAAGTCGCTTCCCTCGGATGCATCCAAGCCCGCGGCTTGTCTCCAATGCCATCCTTCGCGTATGCCTCGAAGTCGCTTCCCTCGGCCCTTGTCCTCGCTGCCTTGTCGACGGTCCCTCGGATGCTCCATCCTTCACCGGACCCGAAGCCGTCAACCGGAGTCATATGTGTCACCTGCAGTCCTGCACAACTCAAGTACACATATCAAATAACAAGGGTAAACCTAACTTAAACCCTTTGCCCAAACACCAAAACACATGGTCCCACGAACCATTGGGATTGCTCCAACAAATTTGTCATGAACTACAACATGAATGAAATTGGCAAACCACTGCCTGAGATGTTGAGCATGTTAAGAACTGCTGAACTAAACCTTAAGAAGGCAAAGTCTAGTTCCATTCTAATGGTGTCTAAAGGCAAAGGCAAGTGGAAGCCTAAAGGTAAGGGTAAGACCCAAGCCAAAGGCAAGGGCAAGGCTCATGCACTGAAACCCAAAGGTGGGGTTGCTAAGGAAGGAACCTGCTTCCACTGTGGTGAGACCGGACACTGGAAGAGGAACTACAAAGTTTACCTAGAAGAATTGAAACGGAAGAGAAGTGAAACTTCTGCCTCAGGTATATATGTTATAGAAGTCAATCTATCTATTTCTTCTTCATGGGTATTAGATACCGGATATGCATCTCACATTTGTACTAATGTGCAGGGGCTGAGAAATAGTAGAGCATTGACAAAGGGCGAAGTGGACCTACGAATAGGCAATGGTACAAGAGTTGTTGATGTCGCTGTAAGAACATAATCTTTATCTTTGCCCACTGGGCTTGTTTTAGAACTAGAAGAGTGTTGTTATGTGCCCGCTTTGACAAAGAACATTATCTCTGTTTCTTGTTTGGACAAGAAAGGCTTTTCATTTGTAATAAAGGACCAATGTTGTTATGTTTATTTCAATGATATGTTCTATTGTAGTGCACCTCTTATGAATGGCCTCTATGTTCTAGACTTTAAAAACCTAATCTATAATATAAATACCAAACGGTTCAAATCTAATGATTTGAAGCAAGCATATCTCTGGCATTGTCGCCTAGGTCACATAAATGAGAGTCGCATATCCCAACTCCATAAGGATGGACTTTTGGACTCATTTGATTTTGAATCATATGAGGCATGCGAATCTTGTCTTCAAGGCAAGATGACAAAGACTCCATTTAGTGGACACGGCGAAAGGGCTAATGATCTGTTAGGACTTATATATACAGATGTATGTGGCCCTTTTAGAATAGCAACTAGAGGAGGCTATTATTACTTCATTACCTTCACTAATGATTTCAGTAGATACGGCTATGTGTATCTGATGAGACACAAGTCAGAATCCTTTGAAAAGTTCAAAGAATTCAAGAATGAAGTACAAAACCAACTTGATAAGAGTATTAAGATGCTTCGATCAGATCGAAGTGGGGAATACCTTAGCCAAGAGTTTCATAACCATCTCGTTGAGTGTGGGATCATATCTCAACTCACTCCACCTGGAACACCACAATGGAATGGTGTATCAGAAAGGAGAAATCGTACTTTATTAGATATGGTACGATCGATGATGAATCATACAGATCTTCCTACTTCCTTCTGGGGACATGCTCTAGAGACGGCCACTTTCATACTTAACCGAGTTCCATCCAAGGCCATCATAAAGACACCATATACGATATAGACAGGGAAGAGTCCCAAGATGTCTTTTATGAAGATTTGGGGTTATGAGGCTTACGTTCAACGAGAAGTTTTAGACAAACTTAGACCCAAATCAGACAAGTGCTATTTTGTAGGATATCCCAAGGAAACAAAGAGATATTACTTCTATAATCCCACAGAAGGCAAGGTGTTTGTTGCCAGAACTGGTGTCTTTCTAGAAAGGGAATTTATTTCTAGAAAGACTAGTGGGAGTGAAGTCGATCTTGAAGAAATTCAAGACACACAAACTAACACCAACGCCTTGATGGACATTGAACATGCACCACAAGAAGTTGTGGAACAACAACCTGTTTAAGTAGCACATGCTCTACGCAGATCTGATAGGACTCGTCATCAACCTGAGAGATATTCATTTCTCTTGTCTGACCATGGTGATGTAGAGCTTATTGGTCTTGATGAGCCTACATCTTATCAGGAAGCTGTACAGGGCCCAGATTCTAAGAAATGGCTAGAGGTCGATTCTAAGAAATGGCTAGAGGTCATAAGATCCGAAATGGAATCCATGTACACTAACCAAGTATGGGCTTTAGTTGATCCACCTGAAGGGATCAAACCCATTGGGTATAAGTGGGTCTTCAAAGTGAAGACTGACATGGATGGGCATAAGCATACCTATAAAGGTAGATTGGTAGCTAAAGGTTTCAAGCAAATTCATGGTATAGACTATGATGAAACTTTTTCACCAGTTGCGATGCTTAAGTCCATTCAGATTTTACTTGCTATTGCAGCTTACTATAATTATGAGAACTGGCAGATAGATGTCAAAACCGCATTTCTTAACGGAAATCTACTCGAGGATGTGTACATGACACAACCTGAGGGTTTTGTAGATCTAAAGTATGCTGGAAAAGTTTGTAAGTTGCAAAGATCTATTTATGGATTAAAGCAAGCTTCTAGAAGTTGGAATCTTCGATTCGATGATGCGATCAAAATGTTTGGTTTAATCAAGAATGAAGATGAACCTTGTGTCTACAAGAAGGTTAGTGGGAGCATAGTCATCTTTCTCATATTGTATGTGGATGACATACTTCTCATTGGAAATGATATCCCTACTTTTCAGTCAGTGAAGACTTGGCTTGGAAATTATTTTTCAATAAAAGACTTAAGTGAAGCAGCCTATATTTTAGGCCTTAAGATCTATAGAGATAGATCTAAAAGATTGTTTGGCCTAAGCCAGAGTACATACATTGACAAGGTGCTTAAACGTTTTGTCATGGAGAATTCCAAGAAGAGATTCTTGCCTATGTCACATGGTGTGAGTCTTTCGAAGACTCAATGTCCCTCTTCTAAGGTAGAAAGGGACCGCATGGATCAGATTTCTTATGCATCAGCTATAGGGTCTATCATGTACGCCATGCTTTGTACTGGCCCAAATGTCTCATATGCTTTAAGCACGACGAGCAGATACCAGTCAGATCCAGGTGAAGGTCACTGGACAGCAGTCAAGAATATTCTTAAGTACTTGAGAAAGACTCAAGATTATTTCTTGATCTTTGGAGGCGATGAAGAGCTTGTTGTAAAGGGTTACACCGATGCTAGCTTCCAAACAGATAAGGATGATTACAGATCACAGTTAGGGTATGTGTTTTGCTTAAATGGTGGTGTTGTGAGCTGGAAGAGTTCGAATCAGGACACAGTCACTGATTCTACAACAGAAGCCGAGTATATTACCGCTTCAGTTACAACAAAGGAGGTTGTTTGGATCAGGAAGTTCATTATAGAGATTGATGTTGTTCTTAGTATAGCGAGTCCAATAGACCTCTATTATGATAACAATAGAGCTATTACACAGGCTAAGGAACCTCGTTCTCATCAGAGATCCAAACACATACTACGGCGATTTCATCTCATTCGAGAGATCATCGATAGAGAAGATGTGAAGATATGCAGAGTACCGACCGATGCTAACATTGCAGATCCTTTGACCAAGGCTTTGGCACAGAGAAAGCATGATGGTCACACTAGGTCCATGGGTATTCGATATCTTAGTGATTGACACTAGTGCTAATGGGAGATTGTTAGTATTAGCCCTAGTACCAATTATCAGATGATTGTAAAGGGCACATTATTGTATCATATATCATTATTAATAAAAGGCAAAGTTGGTTATTATATTTATTTCAATTTAGTGTTAATTGAATAAGTATAATAATGTCCTTGGATAGTAGGTTCTTATCTACAGTATATCAATTGATTGAATTGATAGTGAGATATTGTAGAGAACACTACTCTTAACTATTCGTAGTCGAGCATTAATATACAAGGACAATATTAATGCGTTGAGACTAGTATGTAGGTCAACGGATGACTTGATCTCATAAGTCATGGATATGAGATATCAGGTTGACAAATGGGTATATATTAGAGAATATATATTGAATGACCCGCCATGAGAATGTTTTATGGATCGTTATATGAGTATCAAAAACATTCTCATGTGACTATTGGTATGAATAGTCCTTGGACCTGAAGTCACTACGATTCCCTACATAAGGAGTTGTGTATTTTGGTATCGACGATAAACATCACCTGTAACAAGGTGGACAATAAAGTCGATCACTGGGTATGCAATGAATTATGCGGAAGGATGTGAGTGATGTAGATTTGATATATCCCTTTCATATGACGGAAGCGATATCTGTGGGCCCCTTGATTAGTAGGACACAAGAAAGCATGGTCATGCGCAAATGAGTCAATATGAGATATTGAGCTTACTTGATTGAGTGTGTCTACTTAGTAGAGATCAAGAAACACAAAGGTTTATAAGAGGATGACACGGTCTATGCCTCATTGATCAACCTAGATATCAAGAATAGAGGGACCAAGTCATACAAGATAATAGCTACGGACATGTTATGTCGGATCTTGACCTTCTCGTCACTTGGATAGCAATGATGCCTTGTCAGATGTCACTCATTACTTATGTATCTAAATGTTGATTTGGATACATTGCCAACATTACGAGAACCTATTGGGTCACACACAAAGAACAAATAGATTTGGAGATATATTCATATGATGAATAATTGGATTAAGTCTAATCTGAACTGGACTTATTGAGTTAGACTCAATTGAATCTAATTATTGGATTAAGTCCAATTCAAACTAGACTAGAGAAAGTCAATTCAAATTAATGAAATAGTAATTCATTGAATTTGAATTGTATGAGGATTAATTGAGTAAGACTCAATTGAATTAGACTTGAGTTAGACTCAAGTGAGACTTAATGGAGGCATTCATTGAATTTTGAATCAATGAATCATTTCATTCAATTCAATTTTCGAAATTGATTTGAAAATGAGGAGTTTTGAAAATGAGGAGTTTTCAAATGTGGTCTTTAATGGAGAATGAATGAGCATTAAGGTTCATTAATAGAATGAATGATCATCAAGTATTTTCATTGGATGAAAATACTTAAGCCATTTTTCTTCTTATTTTTCACAACTTCTTCATCATCTCCTCCCTCTCTTCTCCTCTTGGTCGAATCCTCTATCTAAGGTTGCTAGCACAACCTTAGGTGGTAGGCATCTCCACTTAGTGAGTTTGTGAGACAAACGAACCCTTGTTCGTGTGGATACCATAGAGGCGCGAGCGTGTGTTCGTGCTGAGGTCCGAGCTGTCGGGAGTCCGTGAGCACGCAACAAAGGTATACTCCATCATGTTTTAGGTCTAACTTAGTATAAGTTTTTGTTCCCCCTCGCATGGATCTTTTGAAGGAACTAGTATTTTTCGTTGTGTGTGTGCGTGTTTAGCGCATCTAGTTTCTTACAATTATGATGTTTGTTTTATTTAGTATTTTCCTTTGGGTTCTTTTGATAATATGAATAAGTTAATATTTGAGATTTTAAGTTATCCAGCCCATTAATCTCTGAAGTAGAGGTTAAGTCAATAAAAGATTTTATTTAAGATTACATTGTTCTTTTAATTACTCTTCTAGATTGTCATCACAAAGTTGTTTTATTGAGATAAAGTTATCAGAAAGTTTATTTGAACACAAAGCTTTCATTTTAACTACAAGTCCATGGATTGTAAAAGAACTAGAAAGATTGTTTTATTTTTATATATTTGTTAGACAATCATCTCTTATGCTTTGTTTATTCCAAGGTGTAGATAAGGTTGTGTAAAAAAAACCGACAAATCGAAAATCGGATCGGAACCGATAGCTTACCGGTTTCGGTTTACCGATTAACCGGTTTTAACCGGTTAACCGGTTTTAACCGGTTAACCGGTTTTAACCGGTTCCGGTTAATCGGTTTTAACCGGTTTATCGGTTGATTTCCGGTTTTGAATTTTTTTTACCGATATAACTGGTAAATCGGTAAAACTGGGAACAATTAACAAGTAGCCTGTGAATTTCTTTTACTTATTCAAAGGTTGACAATCATATTTGCACTGAAATGTACATCAATTTGATGGCAAGGTTCATCATGGATTAATCTGATGATAATAACACATGGATATTATGAGTTGACAGTTGGGCATTGATTTCAAAGCTTAAACATAATTGAGAAGAAGGTAGGAAGCCAAGTTTTCCAATTAGTTGTTTTGCTTTATATTATAGATATCTGGACGAGTTAGTCTTCCCATTAGAAATGTTTATAAGAGTTGGATTTGGTGCCAAAGTGGACCTAGTCTTGAGCAACAACTAATACCTGGGAAGGAAAATGCACGTTGCGGCAGTGCAACAGGTTCTAGAATAAACTACTAGTATCTACTAAAATTTCAAAGGCTTATCTCATTAAAGGCTAACATGATATGATTCTTAGTATGCAACCGCAACTTCTGTATGCATTTCTGACTTGTGGGAACTAACACCTAGAAGATGCTGGCCGCCTACTATCAGTGACAATTTGGAAGATTTATTCGTGGGAATATGTTACATATACTAAAGAGCATGATTTATATTTTTCAGCTCGGCCTAAACATTTGTTCTGTTGTTGATCGATAAGAATATAATTTCTTTAGAAAATTTTTAGTTGGGCTTTTAATTAATTAATTTGTAAAAAAATTGCCCAATAACCCCTTTCACTAAGTCAACTTATCCAAGTCCAATAGTTTTTACCAGTTCTCGGTTGGAACCGGTTAACCGACCAGAACCGGTTCAACCGGAACCGGTAGAACCGGTAAAATACCGGTCGGTTAACTGGTTTTAAATAAATCATGATAAATCGGAATTAACCGGAAGCGATAAATCGATAAACCGATTAATCGACCGGTTGAACAGGCCTAGGTGTAGATTGAAAAAGAAGAGGGAGGGGACTCTAGTGATAAATTCATCTGAATCTCAGCCACGAGAGAGGATCACCAATGGTTGCCCATGGCCGCAAGAAACCTCGCTACCCCGATTGGAATTGCAGTCGTGAGCAAGGCCACCCACGGCTATCAATGAAGCCATCTATGGCTATGAGCTACCCTGCAACACCATGGGAGATAGGGTTGAACAATCCATTAAAAACTGAACCAATTGAATCGATTTGAAATTGAACAAATTGAAAAAATTTTGAACTAACCAAACTAATCAATCTTTTCAACAAATATCAAGTAAATCAAACTAATAAAATATCAATTAATTCGGTTAAAAATCGAATTAAAAGTGTGATGCTAATTTTTAAAACCAAAATCACAGTGGTACAGATCCAGTTCGGATGAAAATTTTGATTACTCGATTTAATCAAATTAGGAATTTTAAAATTGAAACCAAACAAAATTCCTAAAATAATAGATTTTTTTTTCTTAAAATGGCTAAAAATTTTAAATTCGATCTGTTAATTGGATTACTTCTTTTTTACCCCTAATAGGAGAGAATCGTTTCAAACCATGGTGGCCTTTACAAGGGAAGAAAATTCCGTTCCACTCATTCGTAAAAATGCACTATATATATATCCGCAAACAAATTTATTAATTTATCCATTCATTATTTTACAATGGGTAAAATAGAGAAAATGGAATTCATCTTTTCTCTATCGACACCTCAAGTAAATATAAGGTTAAAGTTTAGTAAACAATTAATTGTCTTTTCATTTGCTATCAATGGGTGATGGTTCTGGTTAGTCTTTAATGCTTTGGACATATCATCAATAATTTTTAATGGGTCCACTAAGTACTAAGTGTAAATTTGACAAATCATACTTATTTAATTGAGATTAAATTATATTGGTCAAAATAATTTTCAATATCATTTAACAAATCATAAAATATGTAGAAATATGTTGGGTATGTATTTCTATCAATTATAGGAGCATCTACCTTAACACGTGGTTTTCAAAAATAATAAAATTGTTCTTTAGAAATTAGTCATGGGACTATACGATTGTGATCTTATATACATATTATCCCTAAATTTAATAGTCTATCAAAAATAATCATTAGACTCCTTAATTTCAAATATGGATAAGTACTAATAATTATAAAATAAAATAATGAAATAAATTAAATGAAAGAAGAATATTATTAATTACTAATATGCAAGTATAATAATTAAATTAAATAAAAAATAAAAAATAAAAATTAAATAAACTAAATTAAAATGATTACTAAACTAAATAAAAAATATTTTATTTGATGGAGGATGATTAAAATAAATAAAAATACATTTTTTTTTTGTGGATAATGATTAAATTAAATAGAAATATTATTATGATTAAACTAAATAAGACACTTTTTTTATGAATAATAACTAAACTAAATTTAAAAAGATGTTCTATTAATAAGATGCTAATATGAATGAATTTTTGAGAAAAAGTAATTGAATGTGATCAATTTAAAATTATCAACTAAATAAATAAAAATTAATTTTTAGAAAACGTGTTTATGCCCATATAATTAGGGGTGTAAATGAACCAAGTCGCTCGTGAGCTATTCAAAATTCAATTCGATAAAAGCTCGTTTGTGCTTGTTTAATGAGGCTCGTTAAGATAAACAAATCAAGCTCAAATCTCACAATACTCGGCTCGTTAGCTCGTGAACATGTTCGTTAGTAAGTTCATGAATATAACTTTTAAATGAAAATAATAGTTTTAATATTAAATTTATAAATTTTACAGTCTACTTATGAAAAATATAAATAAATATATTAAATTTATTTATTAGAATAAAATTATAAATTTTAATAAAAATATTATAATTTTCTCTAAATATATAATTTAATTTTTAATGAATATTTAAATTTATAATTTATATTTATTAAGCTCGTTTAGACTCGATAAAACCTCGAACAAGTTTGTAAGCCATGAATATATTCGTTAAATAAAACTTGAGCTCGGTTCGATTATAAACGAGTTAAACTCAGATATTTAAGAATTCAGCTTAGCTCAGTTCGACTCGATTATACCTCTACATGTAATGTGAGATTAATTTATGTTGAAGGTGCTTGAGTTTTAAGTTGAACCAATGATGGACGATAGTCAATATGATCTTTGTTGGATTAGGTCTCTGATTGCCAATGGGTGATGGATAGAGTGGAGCTAAAGTTTGAGGCTGATTGATAATAGAGATAACTAGTATCAAAATTGAATCACTAGTCTTCGACTTTATTAATACTAATTGAAGTCTCCAGGACTATGGTATCATGATAAGATATACAGATTGTCATCTAAGTATCCATGGTTCGAATCCGAGCTACGGCGTATCTGTAGAAATTTTTCCTCCAAATGAAGAGCGTAATGAAAGGATGCTATGACTAACTGAAATTATCATTTTTATTAATATTAATTGAACCAACATCAAATTTTAACAATCAAACCACTTGGAAATTTGCCATGAATTGATATGGCGAAAAAACAGAAATAATCTAACAGAAAAAAAATATCGCACCAAAAAGTTAATATTAAAAATTATATTAATCCAAAAATAATTAAATATTAGATTTTGAACCTCTATTAGAAATTTAATTCAATAATAAATATAGAAATAAATATTTTAAATAAAAATATGATAATTTCAATAAGGATTATAATTATTCTTTATTTATTAAAAAATAAAAAAATATTAATTATCATATAATAAAAATTAAATCTTTAATTTATTATAGATAATATTTCCTAATTTATTTTCATTTATTACAAATAAGTCAATCCTGAATATTTTTAAATCTTAAGGATTTTTTTTCTTTTATTACGAATGAGCCAATCTGAAAATTATATTTAATTTATTTTCTTAAAAGTATTTTCTTTTTCTAGTATTTATTTTCTTATATGCATTATCAACCTCCCAGGTAGGCCTTTACCCCCGGCTCTCCCCGGTCGACTCTAACCTTCTCGTGCTCTCTATTCTAAGCTCCTCAAGTTCTTACTCCGAGTACAAGAAGCTACAAGTCATCTTTAAATAGTCAATATTACTTGTACAATTATCGGTCATAAATCAAACATGCAGAAATTGACGATGAAAAAAAATAGTCATCTTGATAAATTCAAAAAGTATTTAAGAAATGAAGAGTACAAAGTCTTATATAGCTAGATTAAAAAAATCTAAACCTTAAACTGAAAAGACAAAATATTAAATTATACTAAAAGCTATAAATAAATAATTCTAATAAATATATATAATTTAACATCCCCTCAAACTCAGGATGATACAACTAGAATAATTGAGAGTTTCTCAGACAAAAAATGAAAGTGCAAAAGTTGAATGAGCCTTGGTAAACATATCACCTATCTGCTGTAAGGAAGGAACAAAAGCAGTGTGATAGTGTTAAATTGTAGATGATGACAAGTGAAATGACAATCAATCTCAATATGATTCTTTCTCTCATGAAAAATTGTATTACGCACAATCTGAATGACACTCTAATTATCACAATGAAGACTAGCTAATAGGTTTTCAATAAGAAAATCTCATATCTGCAAGCAGCCAACATAGCCAAATAATCTCACAAGTGGTGGTAGTCATGACACGATACACAGCTTCTGTGGAAGATTTGGAAATAACATCTTGTTTTTTACTCTTTCAAGAGATAAGAGAAACTCCATGAAAATATAGAAGTTGGTGGTTGACTTACGATCCATAGGGTTGTCCGCCCAATTAGTATCAAAGTATGCACACAACTCTAACGAGAAAGTAGAAGAGAATAAGAGACTCTGAAACTGAGTTCCCCGAAGATACCAGAGAATGCGAAGAACAATAGGCCAATGAATTGTGATAGATGCAGTGACAAACTAACTAACTACATATATAGCATGAGCAATATTAGGATGAGTCATAGTGAGATAAACCAAGCTTCCCACAATTGTACGGTAGAGGTTAGGATCTGGTAAAAGAGAACCATCTGATAGAGAGTACTGAGCATTGGTCTCAAGGGAAGTATCAACTACCCTATTGTTAGTGAGATGTGTACGCTCAAATAGATCAGCTATGTACTTTAACTGAGACAAGAGATAACCTTTTGGCCAAAAGGTGATCTCGATCTCCAGAAATATTGTAATAAACTCAAGTCTTTCATAGCGAAATAATGAGCTAATTCAAACTTTAAAGACTCAATTTCATCAAAATCATCACTAGTGATTATCATGTCATCCACATATAAAGACAAAAGTATACGACATATACATGTATACTTGACAAATAAAGTTGAATCATGATTACTGAGATGAAAGTCAAATGAGGTAATCACTGTGGAGAACTTCGCAAACCAACCACGTGATGCTTGTTTGAGTCCATAGAGAGCTTTGCGAAGCTTACAAACTTCACCAAGTCGATCAGCAACTCCAAGAGGAGACACCATATACACTTCTTGAAGATCATCAATCAAGAAAACATTCTTTACACCCATCTGAGATATTTTCTATTAACTAACAGAGGTAACGACAATTAACATACGGCGGTGGTCAATTTAGCAACAGGGGCAAAAGTTTCCTCGTAATCCATGTCATACTCCCGAAAGTAACCTTTAGCAACAAGACGAGCTTTGTACCATTTGACAGAACCATCAGATTTAGTTTTGATTTTATAGACACAACGAGAACTAATGGCGTGTTTCTCTAGTGGTAGAGGTACCAAATCCCAACTATGAGTATGATGCAGAGTAGTTAATTCCTCATCCATAGCATTCTGCCAAAGAGAGTTAACAACAACTTCTCTACAGGACAAAGGCTCAGAAAGATGATGAACAGAGACAACAAAAGAAGCAAAGAAACTAGAATAACAAGAATAAGTAAAATCAGGTAGTTTAGTAGACTTACAAGGATGTGTAGGCCGACGAATAGGATTGTCCACAATCTCACGATGTGACGGAATAGTCACAGGAGGGGGAGGGGGAGGGGGAGGGGGTGGAGATGTCTCAAGAATATCAGATTCAGTGAACCCATCATGTGGAAGAATAGCCATGGGGGAGGCTTTGTTGGTGTCAGTACTAAAGGGATTAATGTGAATATGATCTACATGAGTCATGTCATGTGGTAGAAGAGGTATAGAGAAGAAAGAAATATGCTCAAGAAACACAATATGACGAGAGACATATAATTTTTTACTAACTGGATCAAAACAACGATATTCCTTTTGACCAACACCACAACCAAAGAAGACACATAAAGAAAACTTAGAGGACAACTTATCACACATGACGTGTGGTCAGAAAACAAAATAGGTATAACTAAAAATGTGTAAAGAGGAATCATTAGGAGCATGACCATATAGTTTTTGAAAATGAGACAAACCTGAATTGTGAGAAGATGGAATCCTATTAATTACATGAGTAGCAGTAAGAACTGCTTCTCCCCAAAAAAACACTAGGAACATCCACAGATAATGAGAATGTGTTAGAATGTATATTAAAAGTCTAGCCTTTTGTAAACATTTTATTTTGAAATAAAGAATCACATTGGTCAAATGTCTACATTTATATGTTAAGTGTAGTTGTTCAATTAATTTATATTATAAATAACATGGTGTGTGGTGTCACATACAGAAGATTATATTATCAATTCCTTATAAATTATAAATAGTAGCTCATGACTAAAATGGAAAGGAACAAATCATTGTAATAGTCGTAGTGTAATTTGGTATTAGTTTATCTTAACAATAAAATTAACTATAGTACACTCTGAGTGTATTGAGCAAGACCATTTAAGGTAAGTTCTTTTTATACTGACTGAATAAAAGAACAAGACCTTTGTTATTATGGAAGTGTATGCTCTTAATCCTGATATAATAACAAACACATACATCTAGTATTTATTTCTTTGACTTATCAATGGATGAGATTTAGTTCGATAAATCAAAAGACCTGATAAGTTGGGAAATGATATTATTTATAGTGTGTGTTGTTGATTATAGAAGGAAATTATGTCCTAGTTATCTAGGTTGATGATGTCCCCAAGAGGAGCTCATAAGGATTGTCATGTAAACCCTGCAGGTGGACTTAGTCCGACATGATAATTAAGTTAAGTGGTACTACTCTTGGAGCTAGATATTAATTAAGTGAGTTGTCAGTAACTTATTTAATTAGTGGACATTTTATATTTTAAACACAGGGAGACTAATATACTCATAATAAGAATGAGCGAAAAATATAATTTGGGATTGGTGCGATAGTTCAATAATAATTCTTTAGTGGTATGAATTATTCTTAATGAAATTAAGTTGGGTGTTCGGGCCGAACACAGGTAGCTTAATTTCATCGGGAGACCAAAATCAATTCCTCCTCTCGGTCTCTATCATAGTCTCTTATTTATAAAGTGTTATACTCACTTATACCCACCTTCTTACCCAACCATTAGGTGGCCGGCAAGCTTGAGTCCAAGCTTGGGCCGGCCAAGCCATAGGTTGAGCCAAGTATAGGTGGCCGGCCCTAGCTTGGAGTCCAAGCTTGGTGTGGTCGGCCATATAAAATAAAAGGGATTTTAATTTTTAAAATTTTTCTTATGTGGATATCTTGGTTTTAAAAGAGAGTTTAAAATTTAAATCTTTCCTTTTATAGCTTTTGACAAAAGATTAAGTGAAAGATTTGATATTTTTCCTTATTTGTAGTTAAAAGGAAGATTTTAATTTTTGATAAAACTTTCCTTTTTTGTAGTCATCCTCATGATTTAAAAGAGAGTTTTAAAATTAAATCTTTCCTTTTATAGTTTCTACAAAAGATTAAGAAAAGATTTAATATATTTCCTTATTTGTAGATTGAGAGGAAGATTTTAATTTTAAAGATAACTTTCCTTTTTGGAAATCATCCACATGTTTTAATAGAGATATTTTAATTTATAAAATTTCCTTTTATAACCAACCATGAAGGGAAAAATTATTAAAGAAATTTTTATTTTAAAAATTTCCGGAAACAAATAAGGAAGTTTTAATTTTGTGTTTAAAACTTACCTTATTTGGAGCATGATGGTGTGGTCGGCCATAGCATGGGTTAAAAGGAATTTTAATTAAATTTTCCTTATTAACCAATGACAAGGAGAATAAGAGAATTTTAATTATAATTAAATTTTCTTATATGCTAAGATCAAGGAATATAAAAGAGGGGGTAGAGGTGTCTCACCTCACAACACATATTCTATTATTCCTCTTTCTTTTCTTCCTTGGTGTGGCCAGCCCTATTCTCTTCTCCTTTCTTCTTCTTGTGACCGAACCTCAACATCTCTTGGAGCTCTTGTGGTGGCCGGATTTTGCTTGGAGAATGAGAGAAAGGAGGTCTTGCTCTTGCATCCCTTAGAGCTAGCTTGAAGGTTGGTGGCCGAAACATAGAAGAAGGAAGTTGTCTTGGTGGTTCTCATCTCGGTAGATCGTTGCCCATACAACGTCCGAGATAATAAGAGAAATACGATAGAAGATCAAGAGGTTGTTGCGTACAAAGAAATGTATAACTATTAATTGTTTTCCTCATCATACTAGTTTTCTTTGTATAGTTTTTGAAATACCAAACACAAGAGGCATATGATTCTAGTTTTCAAATTTGTGATTCGAGTTTGTGTTTTTTTTTTTGTTTTTTGAATTTGTGATTCGATTGTTCTTTTTGGTTAAACCTAGGGTTATATAAGAAAATTAAATATTAGATTTTATTGAAAGGCTTTGTCTAGGAAGTGGTGGATGCTCCCATACCCAAGAAAGGCTAGTACCTCGCCATGTTTAACCTGGAAGCCGATTTCTAAAATTAATATTTAATTGAATTTATAACATGGGTGGATTTGAATCAATAATGTTAAGCATCGTTTGTGATCCAAGTCTAAACCACTAAGAATAGATATGTTAAATTTGAAATCAATAATGTTAAGTTCCGTTTGTGATTCCTAATTTAATTTCTAAAGAACACAATAGGTTGTTAGTAAAGGTTCAGGACTTGTACAAAATTTTTGTACAGGGGAACTGGTATGATATTCCGTATAGCAACCAACAGAATGAACATGCTTTCTCTCTGCAACCTCATTCTGTTCAAGTATTTCTCGACACGAGATTTGATGTATAGTACCTTCTGATACAAGTAAATAAGAAAAAACATTGGAAGTATACTCGCCCCCCAAATCACAAAGAAAACATTTGATAACAGTCGAATGTTGAGTTTTGACATGAGTTTTAAAGTCATTAAAGATGGTAAGATAATTGTTGGGTTCTTAGGGCCGCGAAAACCGCTTTTCGCGTCGCGGAAACCCCAAATCACCCAAAGCTGTAGATCCGTGCAAGGGAAAAACCGAACGAAAATTACGAGTACGAGTTTCAAAAACCTTTAGATCTACTCCTAGATCTATGTGTTGAGAAGTATACCTTGAAGCGTGCCCTTTCGCGTTCCTGCTCGTCTAAGGAGTTGCCGGATCTCTAGACCGTCAAGCGTCGGTCCTCTAGAAGTATCCACACGGACACGTAGGTGGAGAAAACCTCACACAAAGGTGTGCTAGCACCTTGGTAAGATTCGGCCAAGCAAGGAGGAGAGGGAGAGGGAGAGCTTGAGAGGAAGAAGGAAGAAGATACACACTTGAATGGAAAAATGAATTCACCATTCAAACCAAAGTGGCCGGCCACTCTTCATGTGTAACTCCCCATTAAATGCAATTAATGTGAAGTTATTAAGAAAATGGCTTTGTAACTTCCATGAGGTGGCACCCATGATGATGTGGAGTAACATCATTGGTCCACATCAATGCCAACTCACCAATGAGGTGGCATAAAGTCAAGTCAAACTTGACTTTTAATCTTCCTCTCAAGTCAAGTCAAACTTGACCAAATCTCTTCCATGGTTGATCGAATCCAACCATTTGATTCAAGCCAATTTAATATAATGAATCTAATTCATTTAATTAAATTGATTCAATGAGTCAAAATCTAAATTAGACTCGTTGAACACATGAATCAACTTGAGTCGAACTCAAGTTAGCCCAATTATGATTACTCTTAATCCAATTTGATTCATCAAATGAATCTAATCCTCTTGGTTCATCATATTAACCTAATCTCCATCTAATTGTCCTTAGTGTGTGACCCTATAGGTTCTTGTAACGTTGGCAATGCCCTAAACCCATTTAGGAGCATAAGTAATGAGCGGTATCTAGCAATACATCATTACTACCCAAGTTACAAGAATGTCGAGATCCGACATCACCTTGTGACTACTAATTGTGACTCCTCACAAAATGTGACATTGTACTTCTATCCTAGACATCTAGATTGATCAATATGAGGCATAGACCGTGTCATCCTCTAATCAATCTAAATCTTGAACTCCAAGTAGACTCACTCGATCAAATGAGCTCAACATCTCATGTTGACTCATTTGGGCATGGTCATGCACTTCGTGGTCTAACTCTATCAAGAATACCGATGTCGCTCCCGTCATATGGGAGGGATAGATCCCATCTACATCACTCACATCCCTCTGCATAATTCGTTATATACCCAGTAATCGCCTTTATAGTCCACCCAGTTACGGGTGACGTTTGACGAAACCAAAGTACATAACTCCTTATGTAGGGATCCATGGTGACTTCAGGTCTAAGGACTAATAGTCATACTAATAGCCACATGAGAAAGTATATGACACTCATATAACGATCCATGATACTTTCTCATGGCGGGTCATTCAATATATATTCTCCAATGCATACCCATGTGTCAATTTGATATCTCCATATCCATGACTTGTGAGATCAAGTCATCGAGCTGACCTACATGCTAGTCTAATTGCATTAACATTGTCCCTAAATGTTAATACTCGACTAGGAATGATTTAGAGTAGTGTTCCCTATATCATCTCACTATCGATTCAACTAATCGATTGATATAGGTATGAACCTTCTACTCAAGGACGCTATTATACTTAGTCTATTTGGCACTAATACAAATAAGTATAATAACCAAACAAATGCCTTTATTAATATACAAGAATATGATACAATAAGTCCATACAATCATCAAATGATTGGCTCTAGGGCTCTAACTAACAATCTCCCACTAGCACTAGTGTCAATCAGTATAGGCTCTAAGGCCTAATGACCTAGTGTGACCATCATGCTTCCTTTGTGCCAAAGCCTTGGTCAAGGGATCTGCGATGTTAGCCTCTACAAATCTTCACATCTCCTCTCTCGATGATCTCTCAAATGAGATGGAAGCGCCGTAGTATGTGTTTGGTTCATTGGTGTGAGCGAGGTTCCTTCGTCTATAGCTCCATTGTTGTCACAATAGAGCTCAATGGGGTCAGCAATGCTAGAACCACCCCAAGTTCTGATGAACTTGCGGATCCAAATCGCCTCCTTTGCCTCGATGCGAATGTACTCGACTTGTAGAATCGACTCGATCTCGCTTGAACTCTTCCACCACCATTAATGCAAAATACGAACCCGATCGCGATCTATAGTCATCCCGGTCCGTCTGGAAGCTAGCATCACTGTAACCCTTTACGCCTAGCTCATCATCGCCTCCATATATCAAGAAATATTCTTTAGTCCTTCTCAAGTACTTAAGAATATTCTTGACCGCTATCCATTGACTTTCACCTGGTATCATCTCGTCATGCTCAAAGCATACGAGACATCGGTCGAGTACATAGCATGGCATACATGATCGATCCTATGGCCGAGGCATAAGGGATCTGATCCATGCGGTCTCTTTCCTCTCTAGAAGAGGGACCTTGAGTCTTGGAAAGACTCACGTCATGTGACAGAAATCCCTTCTTGGAGTTCTGCATGGCAAACCGAAGGAGTACCTTGTCAATGTATGTACTCTGACTTAGGCCAAGCAATCTCTTAGATCTATCTCTATAGATCTGTATCCCTAGAATGCAGGATGTTTCACCTAAGTCCTTCATTGAGAAGCAACTCCCTAGCCAAGTCTTGACAGACTGAAGCATAGGGATATCCTTCCCAATGAGTAGTATGTCATCCACATACAATATGAGGAAGACAACTATATCCCCTACAACCTTCTTGTAGACACAAGGTTCATCCTTGTTCTTGATGAAACCAAACTGTTTGATTGCATCATCGAATCGAAGATTCCAGCTCCGAGAAGCTTGCTTTAGTCCATAAATGGACCTATGCAGCTTGCATACTCTACTAGTATGCTGTGGATCTACAAAACCCTCAGGTTGTGTCATGTACACATCCTCGAGCAGGTTTCCATTCAGAAACGCGATTTTGACATCCATCTGTCATATCTCATAGTCATGGTAGGCTGCAATAGCAAGCATGATCCGAATGGACTTAAACATCGCTACTGGAGAAAAGGTTTCATCATAGTCAATACCATGAATCTGCTTGAAACCTTTAGCTACCAAGCGACCCTTATATATAAGTCCATTCATATCAGTCTTTCTCTTAAAGACCCACTTACACCCAATGGGTTTTACCCCTTCAGGTGGATCAACCAAAGTCCATACTTGGTTGGTGTACATGGATTCCATCTCGGATCTCATGGTCTCTAGCCATTTTTCGGAATCTGGTCTCATCACAGCTTCCTGATAGGAAGTAATCATGGTCAGACAAGAGAAATGAGTATCTCTCAGCTGACGACGTACCCTATCAGACCTGCGAAGAGGTATGTCTACTTGAACTGGTTGTTGTTCCTCAACTCCTTGTGGAACAACATCATCCACAACACTTTGTGGTTCCAGTTCAATTTTCATCGAGGCATCAGTGTTATTGTTCACATCTTGAACTTCTTCAAGATCGAACGCGCTCCCATTAGTCTTTCTAGAAACAAAGTCCCTTTCTAGAAAGACCCCAGTCTTTGCCACAACTACCTTGTGCTGACTGGGAATGTAGAAGTAATAGCACTTGTCGGATTTGGGTCCTAATTTGTCTGAGACTTGACGTCGTACGTAAGCCTCACAGCCCCAAATCCTCATGAAAGACACCTGGGCATCTCTCCCAGTCCATATCCTATATGGTGTCTTTATCACGGCCTTAGATGGAACTCGGTTGAGAATGAAAGCTGCCGTGTCTAGAGCATAGCCCCAAAGGTATGTCGGAAGATCTGTGTGACTCATCATAGATCGTACCATATCTAATAAGGTACGATTCCTCCGTTCGGATACACCATTCCACTGTGGTGTTTCAGGAGGAGTGAGTTGGGATAGAATCCCACACTCAGCTAGATAGTCACGGAACTCATGGCTAAGGTATTCTCCACCTCGATCGGATCGAAGTATCTTAATACTCTTGCCAAGCTGGTTCTGTACTTCATTCTTGAATTCTTTGAACTTTTCAAAGGATTCAGACTTATGTGTCATCAAATACACATAACCATATCTACTGAAGTCATCAGTAAACGTGATGAGGTACCTCTAGCAGCGACATTGAAAGGGCCACATATATCACTATGTATGAGTCCTAACAAATCAGTCGCTCTTTCGCTGTACCCACTAAAGGGAGTCTTGGTCATCTTGCCTCATAGGCATGACTCGCATATCTCATATGATTCAAAATCAAATGAGTCCAGCAAACCATCCTTATGGAGCTGGGATAAGCGCTTGTCATTTATATGACCTAAGCGACAGTGCCAAAGGTAGGTTAGGTTCATGTCATTAGACTTGAACTTCTTGGTATTTACGTTATAGATAGAGCTCTCAAGGTCTAGAATATAGAGTCCGTTCATCAGAGGTGCACTACAATAGAACATATCGTTTAAATAGACAGAACAACATTTGTTCTTTATTATAAACGAGAATCCTTTCTTGTCCAAACAAGAAACTGATATAATGTTCTTAGTCAATGCAGGCACATAACAACAATCGTCTAACTCTAGTATAAGCCCAGAGGGCAGAGATAGAAAATAAGTCCCTACAGCAACCCGTGCTCCATTGCCTACTCGTAGGTCTATCTCGCCCTTTGTCAATGCTCTGCTATTTCTCAGTGCTTATACATTAGTACAAATGTGCAAAGCACATCCGGTATCTAATACCCACGACGAAGAAATAGAGAGGTTGACTTCTATAACATTTATACCTGAAGTAAAAATCTTATTTCTCTTCTTGTTAAGATCTTCCAGGTATCCTGTGAAGTTCCTCTTCCAGTGCCCTGCTTGTCCTTGATATAGTTGACGAAGATGTTCAACCATATCGTAAGCACACATCAACTTATGTTGCTTCTGAAGCTCAGAGTTCATGGTTGCGAGCATAAGACAGGACACATCTAATGTGTCATCTTGATGCTTCTTGTAAGCATCTCAGCCTCCGGAATGGGCTGCTCCAGAACGTACAGTTTACGTTCTTGAGTGAGAACTATTCTTAGATTCCTGTACCAGTCCAGGAAATTTGCTCCGTTGAGCTTGTCCTTCTTAAGGGCAAACGCAGGGAGAAAGAGTTCGTATTCGACGTCATGGTTATCTACAACAGAAAATTTGCATAAATAAATATCACATTCTTTTAAAATCATTTAATTAGGCCTTTAATTAAATGATGCTCCCACTGAATTCTATAATTCTTGTGGGACAAGATCCACATCATACTAACCCTTGAGTTAGCTTTGGCTAATACGCCCAAGGCTTAGTATGATCGGTAGGTAACGATTACCAATTACATCTCTATGCAACTCTTGTTTATAAAATCAATATCCGCATTTATATTAAAACTCGAGTTAGCTTTGGCTAATACGTCCGAGAGTTAATATAGATGTGATTTTGACCTATCTTTTCCAACCGTTGGAAGAATGCCTATAGTTGACTCGATCTAACCGAGCGACTAGGAATACTCAATCTAATTGAGTTTGTATTCACCCATGCGTTGATAGGCGGGACCAAGATTGTCCCTCCGTACCCTACCAAGATAATATGTATTGCTCTGCTTTGGCAGATTCAACAATACACGTGATCGAGGTAGTGATAGGTATCACGGCACGGTTAGGCATTTAGAGTTGGTTCGATCGAGATCTAATCTAATCGAGAAGGATGCATCTTGTGAACGACTTAGATCTAATCTAATCGCAAGGGTGCATCATGTGCACGACTTAGATCTAATCTAATCGTAAGGCACTAATTAATTAATTACTTATTAAACATGCATCATATACATAAGCAATTAACTAATTAATTTATTTGTGATTTAGTCATGGCCCCACTATGATCTTCTCAAGCCAATGAGAAGATCGAATGGTCAACCTAGGGTCAACAGCTTCTCCAAGCTCCTCCCTTTGACCACCTTGTGTTGCTCGGCCCGCCTCGGAACTCCGTCTCGTGTGGACCCTCCACCGCTCCAATTTGTACATTACAATTTGAAACTCGAGTTACATTCGAGTCTAAATCTAATTTACAACCAGAATATATGAGAAAGGCACGACGCGCAGGTCGCGGAAAAATAAAAACATACAACACGCACAAACACATAACAGCACGCAGGTCGTATTATGAATTACAACACAATCCAATCATATTGGGTTTTTGGGCCATGACTATCAAAAAATTAATATATAATTCAAAATTATATATTTTCATAATTTTCTATAATTTTAAAATTAATTTTTACAATTTTTACGAGCAAAATTTCCCGGCGGTCCCGTTTAGCGGTTTCGGGCGCAATCGCGGAACAGATCCCCTTGCGGGGCCAGGGGCAGCGCCCCTACCCGCGATCTAACCATCACGAGGGTTCCTTTGCGATCCTACAGCGCCTTAGCCCGCTGTCCCAAAACAATTTGGGACGAAACCTTTGAGAAGAATTTTCCCGGCGGTCCCGATTAACGATTTCGGGGTTAGGGGGAGTGCCCCTACCCACGATCTAACCATCGTGAGTTGCTCCTAAGCGATCCTACAGCACCTTCGCTCGCTGTCCCAAACGGATTTGGGTCGAAACATCACCGTTTTGGAAAAATCTTCTCGGTAGTCGAAGCCTACAAGCGTCTAAACACTTGTGCTTCGATTACTCGAGAAAAAAAACTCATAAAAACCCAAAAATCATAATTTTACAGAAAATTACAGAAACTTTAGTTTTCATAAAACCAAAAATAAACTCGTACAAGCCTTACACGTGGCTCTGATACCACTGTTGGGTTCTTTGGGCCGCAAAAACCGCTTTTCGCGTCGCAGAAATCCCGAATCACCCAAAGCCGTAGATCCATGCAAGAGAAAAACCGAACGAAAATTACGAGTACGAGTTTCAAAAACCTTTAGATCTACTCCTAGATCTATGTGTTGAGAAGTATACCTTGAAGCGTGCCCTTTCGCGTTCCCGCTCGTCCAATGAGTTGCCGGATCTCTAGACCGTCAAGCATCGGTCCTCTAGAAGTATCCACACGGACACGTAGGTGGATAAAATCTCACACAAAGGTGTGCTAGCACCTTGGTAAGATTCGGCCAAGCAAGGAGGAGAGGGAGAGGGAGAGCTTGAGAGGAAGAAGGAAGAAGATACACACTTGAATGGAAAAATGAATTCACCATTCAAACCAAAGTGGCCGCCCACTCTTCATGTGTAACTCCCCATTAAATGCAATTAATGTGAAGTTATTAAGAAAATGGCTTTGTAACTTCCATGAGGTGGCACCCATGATGATGTGGAGTAACATCATTGGTCCACATCAATGTCAACTCACCAATGAGGTGGCATAAAGTCAAGTCAAACTTGACTTTTAATCTTCCTCTCAAGTCAAGTCAAACTTAACCAAATCTCTTCCATGGTTGATCGAATCCAACCATTTGATTCAAGCCAATTTAATATAATGAATCTAATTCATTTAATTAAATTGATTCAATGAGTCAAAATCTAAATTACACTCATTGAACACATGAATCAACTTGAGTCGAACTCAAGTTAGCCCAATTATGATTACTCTTAATCCAATTTGATTCATCAAATGAATCTAATCCTCTTGGTTCATCATATTAACCTAATCTCCATCTAATTGTCCTTAGTGTGTGACCCTATAGGTTCTTGTAACGTTGGCAATGCCCTAAACCCATTTAGGAGCATAAGTAATGAGCGGTATCTAGCAACACATCATTACTACCCAAGTTACAAGAATGTCGAGATCCGACATCACCTTGTGACTACTAATTGTGACTCCTCATAAAATGTGGCATTGTCCTTCTATCCTAGACATCTAGATTGATCAATATGAGGCATAGACCGTGTCATCCTCTAATCAATCTAAATCTTGAACTCCAAGTAGACTCACTCGATCAAATGAGCTCAACATCTCATGTTAACTCATTTGGGCATAGCCATGCACTTCGTGGTCTAACTCTATCAAGAATACCGATGTCGCTCCCGTCATATGGGAGGGATAGATCCCATCTACATCACTCACATCCCTCTGCATAATTTGTTATATACCCAGTAATCGCCTTTATAGTCCACCCAGTTACGGGTGACGTTTGACGAAACCAAAGTACATAACTCCTTATGTAGGGATCCATGGTGACTTCAGGTCTAAGGACTAATAGTCATACTAATAGCCACATGAAAAAGTATATGACACTCATATAATGATTCATGATACTTTCTCATGGCGGGTCATTCAGTATACATTCTCCAATGCATACCCATGTGTCAACTTGATATCTCCATATCCATGACTTGTGAGATCAAGTCATCGAGCTGACCTACATGCTAGTCTAATTGCATTAACATTGTCCCTGAATGTTAATACTCGACTAGGAATGATTTAGAGTAGTGTTCCCTATATCATCTCACTATCGATTCAACTAATCGATTGATATAGGTATGAACCTTCTACTCAAGGACGCTATTATACTTAGTCTATTTGGCACTAATACAAATAAGTATAATAACCAAACAAATGCCTTTATTAATATACAAGAATATGATACAATGAGTCCATACAATCATCAAATGATTGGCTCTAGGGCTCTAACTAACAATAATCATATCTGTGTTTCATAAAATAAACTCAAGTATAACGAGTGCAATTATCAATAAAGGAAATATAATATCTTGATCCCCCTTTTGTAGTAACAAGAGAAGGTTCCCACACGGTAAATGTCTCCCTCATGCGCCAATCATTATTTCAAAGGCTAGTAGCCACCCGTGATTTACCTCCTCTGTGTTGGCCCTGGAACGGGTTGGTGGGGGCACTGGGGGTGAGCGTAATCATCTTTTGCCACCAAGAGAAGGTTCCCACACATCAGAATAAATAAAATCAAAAGGATTAGGAGAAAAAGATAGACTTATATTGAAAGATAACATAGAAAATTTTACCAATTTATAACCAGTGCAATCAGAAATATCATGACTTTTTAAAATTCCTAATACTCCACACGAAGCTAAAAATTATAAATGAGACGTTGAAACATGACCTAGACAAGTATGCATAAATAAAAATCAAAAGAAAAATGACTCAATCAAAAAGATGACATATAAACACTAGAAGTTGTAACATCTGGTACTTGAAGCTTATCCAAGACATAGAATCCCCCTTGCCTACGGCCTATCCCAATCACCTTTTGAGATACCAAGTCTTGCACATAACAATTGGATAAAAAAATTGAATATTCAAACTCACAAAATTGACTAATAGAAATAAGATTAAGTGTAAGACTATGAATATGTAACAATAGAACCAACACATATTAATGGCATCATAGTACCATCAACAATCACAACTAATAAAGATGAATTAGAAGACAAAGAGATAAAAGATGACAAGTCAGGTGACATATGATGAGAGGCTCCAAAATCTAAGATCCACAATGAGAAAGATATACTTGATGTAAAGAAGATGACAAACCTATATGAAAATAAGCAGACATGGTAGAGGACTGTGAAGTAAGGAATTGTTGAAACTGCTCAAGCATATATTGATCTAAAGAGGGCAACCACCATCAGCAATTACAACTGATAAAGATGAATTAGAAGACTAGGAGATAAAAGATGAAATGTCAGGTGACATATGATGAGATGCTCCAGAATCTAAAATCCACAAAGAGGAAGTTATAGCTGATGTACCATAGGATGACAAACCTATATGAGAAGAAGTAGACATGGCAAAGGGCTGTGAAGCAAAGAATTGTTGAAATTGCTTGAGCATATGCGGATCTAAAGAGGGAACAACCACTGCATTACTAGACTGAGGTAGTCCATATGACAACTATTGTGGTTGATTACCAGATTTCCATGAAGTATTCTGATGTAACAATGGTGGTTGTTGAGGTCTTTGTTGCTAATACTAATGCTGTGGTAGTTTACGTTTGTTCAATAATAATGGACACTGAGACTTCAAATGTCCTTTTTCTTTGCAATAAGTACACTCATCACTAGAAACCTTTGAAGTTGACCTACTTTGATTATGAGGCATGAGCCGCTATGGTGGTGCAAAAACAGATTGCGTAGATGGTGCAATAGTCCTCTTATCAACCTAAGACTTAAGGCGAATCTCCTCAGCTAACAATTCATGTACTATTGAATCAACGGAAGGGAGAGGACTATGATGTAAAATTATTCCGCGCAATCCTTCAAAGTCATCACGAAAAACCATCAAGAATTGGACCAGACGTTATTCTTCTCTATGAGTGACATAAGTTGGGAATGCTCGTAATTCTAAGAATTCTGTGAATGCCAACTAGTCTCATAGTTCTAACATGGCAGAATAAAAATTTTGGATGCTCATATCTTGCTGTTGAAGTGCGCAGATATATGCTTCTAATTTATATTGTTTAACATAGTTAAACTGTGTGTATAATCTTGTCATATAATCTCAAATTTCTTTAGTTGTCTCATACTTGGTCAACTGAGCAACAATGAAATGTGAAACAGAATTATTAATCCATGTAATAATCTTTGTATTATCAGCCTCCCAAACATTCTACAACTTTACATAATCATCAATGTTGTTGTCCGTAGGTTGAACTCGGACACATAAAACATATCCCCACATAGATTTTCCCTGCAAGAAGTTTTTCATAACATATCCCTAATATAAATAATTTTTTCCATCTAGTCAGACCCTAATGATTGAAGTGAATCATCTGTGCTACCACTCATGATAACAAAATGAATTGTGCTCATAAATAATCAAACAAAAAATAAAACCAAGTTGATGCGAAAATAAAAGAAACTCAATCAAAATGGTATGGTTGTGCTAAAAAATTTATATATAAACATATATAATCTAATAAAGCCTACCCCACAATCATCAACTATATTCTAACATGGCTCACAATCATCATTTTTGGAGTTAATGGCCAGTACAATCGAACAATTGACATTAATGAAGATTATTGTAATGAATGCTAGCTAAGATTAATGAAACGACTGAACGATTTCTTGATCATGGGTAACATCTCTGTAGGCAACTCTCCACCTCTAGGGTTGTCATTGAGACAAGCCAAACAAAGCTTTGTGTTGTTTAAATTTATCTGATATGATCATTGAGTCAAGTTAAATTGAGCTTTTAATGAACCAGTCTATTGAAACAATTGTTTAAGTTCAGTTTAATTTCTTTTTAATAAGCTTGAGTTTGATTTAAATTTGGGTGGAGTAAAGTTCATTTAGATAATATTCAACTTTAAATTAAAGCTTGTTTAATTTTTTATATTTTTAATATTATTTAATTGATTAGTAATGTGATATCGCAAGCTACAACTTTTTTATTTATTTATTTATAAATTTGATAAAAAAAAACAATTTATATATGAATATGATTCATAAAATTTTTTTCTTAAATACTATTTATGAATAATTTATAATATTTATTCATAAACATTAACAAATTTAAATTTATTTAATTAATTATATATATATTTTTTAATTGATATTAGGTATCCTCCAATTTATACCAACTAATCATGAAATGACCGATCCAACTCCATAAAAATTTTTCACCGATCATCCATCAATTGACAATTGAAACACGATCCTAGATAATTCTACATTTCTACGAGTATGTTTGATTAAGTTATCATGTATAATCTTAATTATATGATTATCATGTAATCAAATAACAAAAGTTATGAGAAATAAAATATAACTTAATTTATTTGATTCAACCTAAATAATATAATAAAAACTTATTTATTTGAATATTTTAATATATAATCTAATTTAATATTTTACTATATTATCTTAAGTTACCCTATTAATCATATAAAAAAATTGTACGTTGTTGGTTTTTTTTAACTCTTCGTTGTTTTTTTCTTGAACAAGATAAATAAAATTTTCGTTATAAAAAATTTTAAAATTTTTTATCCTAAAATATACATATCAGAGGATATTTTTAGTAAAAAAAAAATTATTAATTCTGAAATTAAAAAAAACATTATTTCGAAATTTTTTAATTCCGGGTTGTATATCTCTTTTACTAACATGTCAAGTATGAATCATTAATCGTTGATTACCTAAACTATTGATAATTTTAGATGGATAATTAGGATATCAAGAATAATCCTTAACCAACATCCAGGTATGTTCGTATCAATTTCCTCTCAAATTTATATCTATAAACACTTAAGTATGTTCGTATCAATTCCCTCTCAAATTTATATCTATAAACACTTAAGTATGTTATTATTAATTCCCTCACAAATTTATATCTATAAACACTCAGGTATGTTATGTTAGTATCAATTCTCTCTCAAATTGGTATGTTATGTTAGTATCAATTCTCTCTCAAATTTATATCCATACTGCACCTTAGTAATTTAAGCATTGGAAACCTTATCAAAAATAACTTCAGCTCTCAATAATCTCTTCAACATATACCATGGCAACTAATTTCCAATTGCATCACACTTATGACTTATGATTTGATTTTTATAACTATACATATAGCAAATCTTTCCAGGAGATAAATGTATTGGAGTGCTTGTTGTAACTAGCTAGTAACTTCTCGTCCAACATTAAACTTTTTCAAAAAAATAATTTTTTGAATTAGAAATCATTATAATTCCCAAAACGCAAATTAGACTGCAATTAATACTTGACTAATGTTGTTAGAACTTTACAGGGAAGTTGGACCATAAATTACATATGCTTACTAAATATTACGAGAGGAAACGAAAGGAATGCCAAGTGACGAAATTTGCTCAAAAAAGAACGCTAACTGCTGCAAATTAGAAATAACGCACATGGCATTAGCACACCGACATCTTTTCTATCTCTTCCAGTAGGTATTTTGACTCCGCCAAACAATCCACTGGAGCTTGAGCTCTAACCGTTATCCTCTGCCTCTTCTCGTGCATATACTCAGTATGCACAACACTGACCCGGAACAAGTGTGGAACCCATGTTGCTTCTTTCAGCTTGAGCTGATACTTTTCATCTCCTTCCTACAAGATCAACAGCTTCACTTTTCAAACAATCCAGGACAAGTAGCAGACGAAAGAATGAGAGTTTTAGGAGTCGTAATTTTTTTTTACCTCTGTTCTTATTCTATTAAGCTCATCAGCAGAGCACCCAACTATTTTCTCAGCTTGCTCATTGAAAACTGAAACCCAGGCTTCACCCGAAGGATCTGTGACCTTAACCACCATTATGTATCTGAAATTACAAAATTGAAGTTTTTTAAATTATTGTTTCGTAATTATTACAAAAAGAAAGAAGCAGCTATGTGCTGTGCATTTGCACAGTTAGTTTGTTTACCTTAAAGAACTGTCGTCGTCATTTTTCTGGCAGGATTCACACCAGTACCCAGAGCCAACGGCTTCAATAACCTTCTTGTTGCAAGTATTGCATGCTCGATACCACATTGTCTGGTCAGGCTTAATGAAGCTTACATAGACATTTATGCTAAAGAAGGCAGGCTGTTCACAAAGTAATCAATCTATGAGAACTTGAAAGTGTTACCACTACAGTTTGGTTTTTGTTGACAATTCGTGAATTTATACCTTATCTTGACCAAGACTTTGATTGTCAGTTATATGAGAAAGGAAAACTCTATCAGAATACATTGACCTCGATCCATTTTTGGTGGAAGAGATCATGCTTGATCCAACGGACGCCATTGAAGCTCCTTTCCCTTCTGAATCATACCTGCAAGGTAATAGGAAGGAAGAGTATTTAGAATAGTAGAAAATAGCTTTAAAAAATAAAGACAATTTGACATTTAACAATCTTACCAAGACTTCAGCTTTTTCGCTTCAGGTAAATCTGGGTTTATTGTCACTGTACTTCTACTTAAAGTTGACAAAGATACACCTATTATTGCAATACAAAAGTTTCCCATAGTAAGATAAGCGTATGTTTTACTATGATTCATTTATTAAAACCGACATCAAAACTACTTGTGAGCGAATCATGCCTTGAAAATCTCCTACTCTGAGGCATTTTATGGCTACAACTGGTGAGGTATGAACCATATCTAGCAATTGCTGACCGACATCTGTAGCAAGATCATTCCACAAGGAGACAGTAACAGTTTTGTTCCTGTAACATTGACAAGTACAAGATGAATCGTGTAACCAACATGGATATCTAGTAATTGAAGCGTCTAGTGAGGACAAAAAATTGACGGAAATAGCTTACGAGTCATCTGCAATAGTAAAGTCCCGTTTTGGAATCAAATCATTATTGCTTTTCCTCCGGATACTCATAGTTGATGAAACATTCTGAACAACACCTATCAAATCTTCACCCCAAATAGAAGAGTTGAGAAAGAAAGCTTAAAAATACTATCAACAGAATACAAAATAGCAAGAATTAGCTTTACCTATGAGCTCCCTCCCATTCACATATGACCCCAATTGATCAATCTTTACAAAATTGTATTTAGTTTCAGGGATAAAAGTTTCCCCCTCTACCTCTTCGACTATGGAATTCTCATTTAGATTCATCTCGTAGTCATTATTCACAGTTGCGAACTGCTTGTTTGCAACTCTGAGAAACCCTTTTGATATGTAATAGACCTTCCCCAACTCAAACTTTGGATAGAATTTAGCTGCCGCTTCATTAAACATTGTAGCCTGAATTTGAGTGCCCTGATCAAGATTTAGAAAAATTGAACATCAGCAATATTACATCTTGAAGGACGTCAAGAATAGAATAAATTTATGCAATTATATAAAAGAAGACTTACATCTTCATCTGTCAATTCTACATTAAAAACCTGACCTTCTCCTTTAGCATTCCTGTATGATCTCAAATTCCCTTTATTGGTGAGTCGAACCTTTATGGTCCAATTACCTTGGTAAGGATTTAAGGAAACAAGAGGATGCACTCTTCTTGATATTGCAAGACGTGCAGCAGGAGCAACACTGCAAAATGTAGCAGCATTATTATTGTAAGATAAAAAAATATATTAGAAAAAGAAAGACAGGATTATAAAAGCAAACTATAATGGACATATTCTTCTCAGAAAAAAAAGGCCAATATATGATGGAAACCGAATTGCATAATTGTATTGACGACAGATAGGATAAAGGCCACTTACTTGACATGCTGCTCCTGCACAATCTGGGCTGCAGATTTTGGCACAGTAGATTGTTTAGGTTTCAATATTATAGCAGGCTCATTTATTTTCACATCATTGTTGACAAGTTCCTCTTGCTTAGGCTTTAAAGTCAGTTCAGGTTTTTCTTTCTTCACGTCACTTTTAATTTCCAACTCAAGAGCAGGAGAAACTACTTCACACTTTGTCACTATTAAAGCCCTGAAAGAGAATGAATCAACGTAAATTCCCTGGCATCAGCGTAAGCCATATTGAAAGAGTAAAATCGTGATCATTTTATGTATTTACTTCTCAGGTTGATTAGGAATGGAGTTGCAGGTATAATCCACAATACGGATGAGACCAAGGTTTTGCAATTTTCCAGATTGGATTTCTGTAGATAAATAAGTTGGAAGCATCGCTTTTAGCTTCATCTCCCCATCACTAGCCATAAATCTGTCATCAAGTATATTATTAGCTTCAAAACATAACATTTACTTTAAATCAAATATAAGAAAATCAACACAACAAGATTCAACAATATACACACTCAAGAAAAGTTTAGCATCATAGTCCAATAATCGAATGAGGTTTGAAAATGTATTAACTAGTACAAAGAGTAACACATAATTGTACATGAAGCATCATACAATATAAAGATAGTACAGTACAATCTTCTTGCCTCCCAAGATTATTTTCCTTCATTATTTGACAATCTATGTCTTTCCCTCTGAATCCCAAATATTAGAATTTGCAAGTTCAATAAGAACAGTATTAAAATAAAATTAAACAAATAAAATTTAATGACTTATAGTTTAGTCAGCGATTCAAGCTCAAAACAAATAAATATCATCTAGGTGGTGCTAAATAAGTTAATCCTAAACCAAACAGAGGGGCTAAGCGAGATCATTCATATGTGGTTTTAAGCTGTCATTCAGCAATTCTAGGGAGCAACAACTTGGTGTACTTTGTTACTGCAAAAATAATTTCCGCACACAATCCAACAAATCTAACTCAAGAATACATAGGCGGATACATTGTCAAACTTCAACAAGAAAAATTTGAAACGATATTAAATCCCGTAGGTTGAACCATTGCAGCTCTATAGATGTAATTCACGAGACAAGTCAAACACCATTGCGCAGATCCAGCCAATGTTATGCACGAGTAAACTAATTACTCCAAGCATAAAACTCGACAGAAAGGAATAAGCTAGAAAAAAATAAGGCAAAAAAGATGCGATCTGATTAGACGTGAAGAGAGAAAGATGTTTACGTGAAACGCGTGCTGCTGGTTCCGATGGGCTTCAGATCGAGAACCTGGACGATGATCTCCTGCACGTCAGAGGGCGATTCAGGAGAAGGATTGGAGAGGATCATCGAGACGGCTCCTGGAGTCACACATCTCGCCATTTCTAGAAAGATCCGACGCCGAGAAGAGAGAAGCAGAAGGCAAAAGGCGACGAGAGGGAATAAGGTGAGGAACCCTGTAACCTATTCTTATTGAGCCACGGAAAATGGCGGGAACCTTTTGATGGTAAACTCAACTTCGCGCCCATGACCGCCAAACAAAAATTGGGCGTCGAACGTGAAAGTTCGGCCCATATAAACAGAATATTACTGGTATGTTTTTATTTTCAAAATTAAATATAAATATTTAATAGTTTAATCTGTTAAATCTTATATTAATAGCCATTATATCAGGGGTCGAGTCATCCTTTAATCTATGGGAAAATTATAATAATTAATTTCTTATCTCATTTTTTAAATTTGGAATATATTAATTTCTTATATCTCTTAGCTTATGCTTTGGCATTTGGAATGTCTGTTACGAGATTTTAAAAAAACATTATTTACATAGATGATTATAAGAGCAAAAAAAAAAAAAAAAAAATCTTAGTAGTGAATATTATAATTACTTCTAACATTGCATCGAAATTAAATTATTATGATTATTAATTTAGATATTTTAACTCATTTTTATTATTTGAACAAATATAATAGGAAAACTAATAATCTAAGATTTAGAACTTAGAACATAGGAACTCTCACGGGTAAATCAATGGAGATAGTAGATATGATGATTAGGAGAAAAATTAATATTTTGTGTAAGTTATGGTACACTGGAAAGAGTAAAACAATAAATGGAATAGGTATTATTGTAGATAGTTTATTAAATGATGAAGTTGCAGGAGTAGTTAGAAAAGTATATGCACCACAAGTAGGATTAGATGAAGCTACCAAATCAAGGTTTTGGGAGGACTTAGATGAAATATTACAAAATATTTCACCAAATGAAAGGATTTTAATAGGAGGTGATTTAAATGGACATGTCGGAGTGAAAAATGAGGAATATGAGAGAGTACATGGGAGTTATGGGTTTGGAACGAGGAATGAGGAAGGGAAAACTATATTAGATTTTGCGATAGCATATGACCTTATATTAGCTAATACGTTTTTTAAGAAAAGAAAAGAACACTTAGTCACATTCAAAAGCGGGAATAATAAATCACAAATTGACTTTCTTATGGTTAGGAAGAATGATAGAAAGATTTGTAAAGATTGCAAAGTCATCCCGGGAGAAAGCTTAACTACCCAACATAGGGTAGTAGTGTTGGATATACATCTTAAACATAGTATCAATAGAAAGAAAATATATATAATTCCTAAAATTAAGTGTTGGAAGTTAAAGGATGGGAAGCAACATATATTTAAGGAGAAGGTAGAAGTACAAGTATTAGGTGAAATATACGATGACTCTAATACAACATGGGATAAGATGGTATCAAAATTGAAAATAGTAGCTAAGAGTGTCCTCGGTGAGTCAAAGGGACATGCACCGCTAAGTAAAGAATCTTGGTGGTGGAATGAGAAAGTACAAGAGAAAGTGAAGGAAAAACGAATAGCTTATAAGGAATTATATATTTGTAAGAATGAGGAAAACTTAAAAAAAATATACAATAGCCAAGAAAGAAGCTAAGAAAGTGGTGAGTGAAGCAAAAAAATGAAACTTTTAAACGGTTATATCAAAAATTGTATACAAAAGAAGGGGAAAGAGACATTTATAGAATAGCTAAAGTGAGAGAAAGAAAAACAAGAGATCTTAGCCAAATAAAATGTATTAAAGATGAATGTAATAGGGTATTAGTAAGCGATGGAGAAATAAAAGAGCTGTGGAAGAGGTATTTTCATCAACTTTTTAATGAAGGTTTAAGATACCAACTTAACTTGGGTAATTTAATTAGGTCAAACGAGCATCGAAATTTTAATTTTTATCGTAGAATTCAAACTTCAGAAGTAAAACAAACTTTAAATGAGATGCACAATGGAAAAGCCATTGGACTAGATAATATTCCAATAGAGGTATGGAAGTACTTAGGGAAACAAGGTATTGAATGGCTTACAAAATTATTTAACATGATATTGAAAACGAAAAAAATGTCTGATCAATGGAGGATAAGTACTCTAGTTCCCTTATATAAGAATAAGGGAGACGTACAAAATTGTGCAAACTATAGGGGTATTAAATTAATGAGTCATACTATGAAACTTTGGGAAAAAGTAATAGAAAAAAGATTAAGGAAGGAGACAACAGTGACAGAAAATCAATTTGGGTTCATGCCTGGAAGGTCGACAATAGAAGCTATACATCTTCTTAGACAATTAATTGAAAAATATCGGGAGCAAAAATAAGATCTACACATGGTATTCATTGACTTAGAAAAAGCGTATGATAGAGTCCCAAGAGAAATTATATTGCAAATTTTATAAAAGAGAGGTGTTAGCGTAACATATATTGAACTAATTAAGGATATGTATGAGGATGTTGTTAGAGTGAATACTAAAAGTCAAGCATTTCTAAGTTCCTATCTTTTTACACTAATTATGGACGAACTCACTGCGCACATTCAAGACACAGTACCGTGGTGCATGTTGTTTGCAGATGATATTATTTTGGTAGATGAGACACGTGAAGGAGTAAATGCTAAACTATAATCTTGGAAGGAAACACTAGAAGGGAAAGGTTTTAAGGTTAGTAGATTAAAGATAGAATATATGGAATTTAAGTTTAGCAATATTATAAGTAATGAAACAATTGTTAAGATAGGAGAGGACAAGTTGCCTGGAACCGAGCGATTTAAATATTTAGGATCAATTTTACAAAATGATGGAGGGATTGAGAGAGATGTCTTACATAGAATACAAGCAGGATGGATGAAATGGAGGGGAGCGTCGAGTATTTTATGTGACCGTAAAGTACCTCTTAAACTTAAAGGTAAGTTTTATAAAACCGCAGTTGGACCTGCTATGTTATATGGAGCTGAATGTTGGGCTATGACTCGAGCACACGAGCATAAGATGAGAGTTGCAGAGATGAGGATGTTAAGGTGGATGTGTGGGCATATGAAGATGGACAAAATAAGAAATGAGAGCATTAGAGAGAAAGTCAGAGTTGCATCTATTGAGGAAAAACTCCGAGAGACACGTTTAAGATGGTACGGACATGTACTTAGACGACCAATAAATGCTCCAGTTAGGCGATGTGAAACTATGATAAACATGCATATCAAACGAGGAAGAGGAAGACAAAAAAAGACTTGGTTAGCAACAATAAAACAAGATAAAATTTATTTAAATATAGATGATGATATAATAGGAGATAGAGCTCAATGGCGTAAAATGATTAATATAGTCGACCCCACCTAGTGGGAAAAGGTTTGGTTGTTGTTGTTGTTATTGTTGTTGTTGTTGTTTTTATTATTTGAAAAAAAAAGTAGAGATAAAAAATTATGTATATTTCTGTGGATACTCATGGGAAAATAAGATATTTGTGTTATTATCTTTTCGTTTTAGTTTACAATAACAACCCAGATTTATCCGATCATTTTTTATTTATCTAATATAGTTAATTGTTTGAATAAATAAGTATAGGGTAAAATAATCTAATTAGAAGGTCAAGAGACGAGTTAGAGTTAGACAGTTTTATTTGGACTGCATATCACGAGTCCACTAAACTTAATTTTTAATGTCATTTTTTGCTTTATTAAAAAGTATCTTATATCCAATATTTTATATTATTTATTTATTAGTTGTGTATTATATTTTTAAAAATAAAAATATTTGTTAGTATAATTTAAATTCTTTATGAAAAAGACAATTACGACTCTTTCCCTAGCCTCAGTGACTTTTTTTTCTGCAGAAACGCGCGAAAACCAAAACCGGCCAATGTGGTCAAGGTTAATTTTTAAAATTTTTTAAGTAAATGGTAAAAAATGTATAATTAAATTACAAAGGTGGGCCCACTTTTTTTAAAAAATATATTTTTTTTTAAGTAAATAATTAAAAAAAAGTTTGAAAACAAAATTAAAAAGATCTAAATATAAATTCTAAAATATTATAGATTTTTTTATAAAAATATTTAAAAAAGAAAAAAGAAAAACAGTCCAGTAAACATTTTCTTTCTACTTCACCGATCACGAACCTCATTTTTCCTTGAACATCCGAGCGGTATACTTTCCACAACCTTTTTTTCCATCTATATATTTTTCTATAGCAACTAACATCTAACAGTTGGATTAGGAGATTCTACCGTGTCAACCCTAGGAGCCGCCACAAAGGCTTTGCCAATAAAGCACTTGAAGATAACAGTAGAGCGTTATGCTATCCACAATGCTACAATGTCATAATATTCATCATTTCATTAAAAAAAACATGAGATCCACTACCATATACTCATTATAACATTTTTCTTGCACTCACATCCCTTTTAATATTAACACTCATTATTTATGGGTTCCACAATCCACTCAACTATCTTAAATTATATCATATTAAATAAATATATTTTAAATATGTTTTAAAATATTTAAATTATTATTATTATTCTTAATAATAATATTACTTTAAAAAATATAATTTTATTATTTTTCAAAAATAATATTAATTTTCTAAATATATTTATTAAATAAAATAGATGGTTGTGAGGAAACGAAATTACAATGTTAGGAAAACGAAATTATAAAGTTAGGAAAATGAAATTACAATTGAGCGCCTAAAATTATAAAGTTAGGAAAACGAAATTACAACTGAGCGGCTAAATTTATAAAGCTGGGAAAACAAAATTTATTTTAAATTACCATGTAATTATAAAATTGAAATGTAACAATCACTTAAATAAACCATACAATTATGAAATTAAAAAAAAATATATAAAATATTAATTCACTGATTGTTGTTGTATTGCCCCCAGATATGCTCAACTAAGTCAGCGCGAAGTTGGTGATGAACTTGAGTGTCACGTAGCTCGGAATTTGTTCGAAAATAATATCCAAAATGTCTCGATTAAATGACATTAATTTGTAATCTCATCAAGTGTGAGTCAGGTGACCTCCCTTATCCTCAACAATCATATTATGCAAAATAATGCATGCTAACATAATTTGTTTTAACTTTTTCCTATACCAATAACGAGCTGGACCTCTGACAATTATCCATCGAGATTGGAGCACCCCAAATGCCCGTTCAACATCTTTTCTTGCAGACTCCTATCTTTCCTTAAACAACTTCCTATTCGGATCCTCCGGGCAAGGAAAAACCTAAACAAAAGTAGCTCACTCGGGATATATTCCATCTGTTAGATAATAGCCCTTCGTATATGCAGTGTCGTTCACCATGAAATTAATCTCCGGCATATTTTCTTGCAAGACGTTGTTGAATATAGGAGATTCATATAACACGTTAATATCATTACGTGAACCGGCGACCCCAAAAAATGTATGTCATATCCACAAGTCATGAGACGCGACCGCTTTAAGTATGATTGTTGGTGACCCATGTCCCCTTGTAAATTGGCATTTCCAAGCAACTGGACAATTTTTCCATTTCCAATGCATACAATCAAGACTACCTAACATGTCAGGTAAGTCATGTCTCTCATCATACATTTGAAGAAGACGTTGAACATCATCAGCATTTGGCCTTCTCAAGTACCTATCACCAAATATTTCAACCACGTATTCGCAAAACTTGAAAAGGCACTTGATGGCAGTTGATTCACCCATATGTAGGTACTCGTTAAGATGATCGGCAAGGACTCCGTAAGCAAGTTGACGAATCGCGGCGGTGCATTTTTGTAGTGGTGACAACCCTTTTCTTCGTACAACATCGTCTCTATGTTAAAAAAATGTTGAATGATTCTCTAATGCATTCACTATGCAGAGGAATAACTCTCTTCGCATTCGAAATCGTCTTCGAAATATTTCATCATGATACACCGGGGTTATAGAGAAATAATCATTGACGAGCCTCGCATGCTCGACTTCACGATTTCTTTGGACGAACCTTCTTCTGCACATGCCCCTCCTCTGATATGCTTCCATAAGTTGTTGGTGTTGTTGAAGAACCAATAACATTAATTCTTCACCCGGATCATAAGCTTGCTCATCGATTTCAACATGGACTTCGTCTTCACTTGTCGAGCTGGAACTTGAGCTAGAACTGCTTGTAGAATGAGACATTTTTGTAAATGGTATGATAGTCAAATGAAAATCTTGTAGCACAATGTGTCTATATATATTATTTTTCTCATGCAACGGCTAGTTTGCAATGACTAGTTTGCAACGGTAAGTTTCCAATGGTAAGTTTGCAACGGTAAGTTTACAATGGCTAGTTTGCAACGGCTAATTTGCAACGATTAGTTTGCAACGGTAAGTTTGTAACGCCTAGTTTGCAATGTCTAGTTTTCAACGACTAGTTTCCAAGGCTTGTTTATAATGACTATTTTGTAAAATTATAATAATTAAAAATTACATTAATCGAAATGAGAAAGACAATAATTAAAAATTACAATCACTTGAAAAAATAATAATACTAGAAAATGAGCGTTCAGTAAACAATTTAGATATTCCATCTCGACCTAATATCCTGGCATAGGCATTCATGTATGATAAGCTGCTCCTTTGTCATCTGCAAGGTGTCTTTGTTTAATATTTCGTACTCCTTCAACTTCAAGCGACGATTCTTAGCTTCATATTTGGACAATGCAGTTTTTGCCTTAATCTCCTCTACTTCGAGTTATTTTTGTTTCAAATCGACTTCGGACTTCTTCACGCTTGTGTACTCAATGAACTTTGTGATAATATTATTGTAGTTTACTGTTAGATCCTCCATGGTCGATTTTACTTTGTCTTTTCTCTTTCTTTTTGCTGCCTTTTGTCCCATTGGATGAGTATCTTCATAATCAAGGTCTATACTCACATCTTGATTGGAGGAGGTGTTGCTTGCTCCCAACTCTGAGGTCCTCGTCTTCTTTGTGACCACAAAGTGATCAGCGAACTGTGGAGTAAACATTGGACAATCTTTGACAATTCTCCACACATGTTCGAGATTGAATGCAATGCCATTGTTTTCGGATCAATATTTTTCGTACGCAAACCTCAATATATCTTCATCACTGTGACCACTTCGATATAAACTATAAACACTATTGTAATTGCGTTGAATCGATATACCTTATTTTGGATTGTATTGTGTCAATGTGACCGTATAACATTTGCACTTCTGATGTTTGAACCTAGGGGAAGATTCTCATTATAGTAGCTTGCAACCCGTCCCCAAAAAGCATCCGCCTTTTGATCATTGCCGATTATTGGATCATCACTAATAGTGACAAAACTTCTCGCTAAGACCTCGTCTTCAACCTTTGTCCAACTTGAACGCTTTTTTGTACCCTCATCATTTGAAACCGTCTTTTCTAAATTAACCACCTCAATTGGGGATTCACGGTCGGAAAGTTGAGTCTCCGGGACAAAAGTCGGAGTTGCAGGTTCATTCGACATCGAAGGAGTGAAAGACATACCAGTTATGAGTGGGGTACCATATCCATGAACAACCGACGGCGTGAAATACTGATGACTCATGTTTTGCCAATATTCAGCTGGAAGCGGTTGATATGGACCTCTAGGGGCTTAATTCAGATGATTCATAGAATTTCCAAAACCTTGGAAATTTTGAAGATTTTGTGGAGGAAACGACATATTGGGAAATGAATGTGAGTATTGATAATTTGGTGGAATTTATGGATTTTGGGAAGATGAATATTCTTACGAGTTGTTTGTAGAATTTAAGAAAATTGTAAAAAAATGCCCTATTATTTTTATCCATTTCGGATAGAAAATAAGATGGTAGGAACTTGAAAAATAGATGGGGAGAGAATTTAGAGAGTATAATTGAAAGAGTAGTGAGTTGGAATGAAAATATGTGTACATATTAATGGATATTTATAGATGAAATTTCGAACTAACCGTTAACTAGCCGTTAAAAATAACCGTTAAAAAACTAACCGTTATTACCTTTTTAATTTTATAATTTATAATTTTTTTAATAAATAAAATTTTAAAATTATATATATATAACATGGGTGGGCTGGACTAACCGTTATTACCTTTTTAATTTTATAATTTATAAATTTTTTAATAAATAAAATTTTAAAATTATATATATAACATGGGGTGGGTAGAGCGCCAAATATGTGAGAAGCGTCCAAGAATGTATCAAATAAAGACTTACAAATTATCATCGCTCATATATATTTTAAAGAGAATTCTAAGGGCATTCATAACGCCGCGTTAAAGCGGCGTTATAACGCCACTGTTGCTTTAATGTGGCATTGCGGATCGCTGCGTTGGTTCAAATCGCTTGAACTCGTTCAGTATTCTGAACGCGTTGAAGCAGCATTGAGGTGGGCCAGGGCTGGCCCATCCCATGCTATATTTTATTTGTTCCCTTTTCTTTATACTCACGTGATCTTTTTAATCTAGATCTCCAGTTCTCATGACTCAATGATCGATCGAGTTCTAAAATAAATCATAGAAGTGTTACGGTAAGTATCGGCAATGGACCTTACATGTGGTCTTCACCGTCCTTATAAAATCGTCAATGATCGATCCGATTCTAGTCAAGTTCGACCATAAACTTCATTTCTCCCTCGACTTTGGTCGCCTCACTCACCTTGCTCCTATCGGCACTATCCTCTGTCCTTCATCCCTCAACGATATTACCTCCCTCCTTCACCTCGCTTACTTTTCCCTATACCCTTTCTTGATTGCCACTTGCGGTCATGACCATTTGCTTTGTGGCCAAGCTCTCACCTCCCGGAGGCATTATCGTCGAAATGGCCGCCTTCGGTTGTGGTTGTCATGACCGAATCAACATGTCCTCCAAACCAGCATACCCTTACGTTGACATCGAAGGCGAACATCTATGGATTGAGGTACTGCACAAGATGCTTAAGCATATAGCATCGCGCTGTGCTTGTGAATCGACTAGCTCTATCTCACTGTCATCGACACACTCTCTAACATCGATGTTGTAATATACCAAAAATATAGATAAAGATTTAAAATAATCAAAATTTGTCATAATTAAATTATTTTAAGGAAAATAAATATAGTGGGCAATTTATCAGGAATTAAGTTTAAATTTATAAAATCTAATGAAATTTTTTGGAGTTTAAAGAAATCATTTTAGATTTTATGAGATAAACGAGTAAGATAGGAAGTCTATTTCAAATACTTAATTAAAGAGAAAGTTGATTCAGTATAAGTTAAGATTTGCTAATCAAACACTAAGTTTAATTCCTCCCATCTGCCACTATTCATTCGGCGTCGCTCCTCTTCGTGCACGGGGAATACACTACGCCCGTCGCCGTGTAGGCTGCCTGAGACCCTCGTCTTCAGCGCCTGGCCGACTCTCTCCTCCTCTGGATCTCGCGACAATAGTTTCGCCGTGTGATTTGAGCTGATGTCGTGTCTCTTCTTCGTGCGGCAAGGCTGCTCTCCGCCATGCAACCCATCCCAAACCATTGTCGCCACTGCCTTCCCCACGCACAATACCGCCTCACTGTCGGCCGTCGACGCCGTGCGCAGCTACCCACACCACCATCCTTGGTGGCCGACCGAAGGCAAGCCACTCGTCCACACACCATCGTCGTCCCCGTTGATTCTGCTCGCAAACATCGGTCGAGGAAAGCTCTAGCCCCAGTAATCGTCGCAGCTTGTTCTACCATGGGAGCAGCGCCGGACTTCTTCCCTCCTTCTGACGTGAGGCAGCCGAGTACCTAGCAGCGGTCTTCACCCTGTTCCCTTCCCCGTCGCCACGAGCAGTCGTGCCTCTCCACCACGTGAGTTCACTGTAGCATTGTTGTTGGCGTCGTGTACCTTGCCGTTAGTTCGCTTGACTGCACCCGCCGAAGCACTGCAAGTCCAGGGACGGATCCAGCAATTAGAAGTGGGTTGGGCTGATCTCGAGTTGGTCTAGTCCACCATAGAAGAGGTCCAAGTTCACTTCACACGAGCACATTACCAACTCGTTTTCACCTATATTTTCACCAAATTTTAAAATTTTATTGAATGATTTTTTTTTAATTTATCAATAATGATATCTAATTTATAGATGTTGAAAATTTCAGGACTGTGGCAGAAGACCTGGTTACCGATGCTAGAGCACACCGTCGATGGTGAGGTAGAAGTAGTCAATCCATGAGCTTGGTGTGAGACCATGCTCGAGCATCTCGTGCAACACTTCAATCTATAGTTGCTTGCCTCCTGCATTGGTGTGACTATAAGGGTACGCTAATGTAGAGGACATGTCGATCCGATCCTGGCAACTACGACTGAGGACAGCCATGTCGACGACTATGCCTCCGAGGGCGAGGACTTGGCCATGAAGAGAGTGGTCATAACCACGAGCGGTGACAGGACAAAGACATGGGGATGAGTAAGTAAGGCAAACGTTAGAACTAATATTGTCGAGGAAGGACGGGTGGAGGAGCAAGACTAGTCAGGAGGTTAAAGTCAGAGGAAAATCAATGTGTGATCTCAGAGTCAAATAACAAGGGCTACCATCCATGGTCGAAGCTGGATAATAACTGAGAAAATAACATATATATAAAAGGTGGCAAGTTATTGGTCCGTATTTATAATTAAAATAAAATAGAAAGTTAATTAAATAAATATATAATTAAATTTAAAATAAAAGTAATGGGTGAGATCTTGTCAAATATATGGAGATAGGATAAATATGTGTGACTTCAATAACTAACCTCTTGATTAAAAGATTTTAAATTTGTTTAAAAAATACTGGACTCGGTTTATTTTTATTTCTTTGACTTGGTACTCCATCTTATTTCTATTTTTTATCACAACAATAGGCCTTGTTTCAACCTAACTCTAATATGTATATTTAACAATAAAAAAAAGGGTTGGGCTATAACCCAGCACAGCCCTTTAATAGATCCGTCCAAGTGCCAGTCAGCCCTTCTTCTTCCCTTGCACTTGTGCATCACCACCTCACCGAAGGTTGCTGCTTTGCTCCACCGCCGGAGCGACCAGCAACGTGCGCCGCCAGTTCCCTACACTGCTACTACCGTCCGCAGTGAGCTACCGCCGAAAGAGAAGAGGGTAACGAATCAATTGACTTAAGTTTTATTCGATTGATAAACTCATATTAGAAATCGACGAGAGATTGATTAGGAGCTAAGGTTGATAATGTGTATGTGATTAATTAGTTCAATTAATTAATCAGATAATTATCTTAGGTTGTGCTCACTAACAGGTTTAGGGTATTTGATTAATTTGGAATGATGATCAAGGTTAATTGAGTGAGTTATTAAACAATAATCAATTTTATTACCGTGGTTAAACAAGTAATAGGGATTATCAAATGACTAATAGGTTTATTAATTAGCTATAATTGTGACTAATTAATAAATTATAATTTCATTAAAAGTTTGATCATTACGATCAGTTAATTGATTTAGTTACTGATTAATTGGTTAAATAATAAGTTAGATGGAATTAACTCGTAAGTCAACAAATGAATTAAGTAATGGTTGCTAGAATTATTCGAGTACTTAATTAGATCGACTTCATTCTTATACTTGTAGGATTCGAGCTCAAGATAGACCTTGAATTTGAAGAATGTTACGACGATCTACAATGAGGTGGGTAGTTTTAATCATAGTTCATGTTTGTTTACTGTCGTGTGTGATGAGGTTATAGTTACTCGCTTACCTTAAATCTATCCTATATTGCTCCTGAGTTGATACCTTATTATTTGTCCTTATATGTTGACATATTATTGATAGCTATGTAGTTATGTTTGTTATTCATGATTGTGTTTATACATATGTATGATATTACCATACCATAGTATAGGACGTTGAATATTATGCTAGACCCCTAGTATATGACATGAGTTTGTACTTATTGTTAGAACGATCATAACGTCGTATAGGATATCAAGTATCTTGCTAAACCTTTGTTTGTTATTTCATGTCGTAGTGTAAGATATTAAGTATCCTAATAGACCCTTGTCGTTATTTAGGCCCATAGCTTATGTTCGTGAATTCATATTATAGTATGGTTATATACTTAGGCTCGTGCTTATAAGTCACTGGTATTATATGTAGTATAGTTGTATACTGGTGCTAGAGCATATATGTTAGTGAGATTATACTGACCTATACTTGATGGAAATCACTCCTTAGCAGAGGGGTAGCATACTCCATTAGTTTTTTTCCCTTCGGATCAACCTCTAGGATTACTTGATCTTGACTCCATTATTTATTATATATGTGATGATACTATGGAATTAGTTGAGACATTAACACTAGATGACTAGTATTCTCTTGATGAGATTTGGTGACTAGTATTTTGGGGACCTAATTGTCTATTTTCTGCCTATATATTAGTTGGATTATATCATAGTATAGGATGCCGAGTATCCTAGTAGACCCTTACTTGTTATATACGCTTATACATATACATGAGTAAGATTATACTATAGCGTAGTATTTTGAGTATCATATTAGACCCTTGGTTGCTAAATCATGTCGATCATTGTCTCTCATTTGTGATTTAAAGAGAGAGTCGTCGGCGACAGTTGGTATATCCTGTCGACCATTATCTCTCATTTGTGGTTGAGAGAGTCGTCAATAACCGTTGGTATATTCTGTCGACCATATATTATCTTCCATTCATGGTTGAGAGAGTAATCAACGACCATTAGTATATCCTATCGACTATTGTCTTTCATTCGTGGTGGAGAGAGTTTTCAACAACCGTTATTATATCATATCTCCCATGCATGGTTGAGAGAGTCGTTAGTGACCGTTGATATATACACTATCTGCCCACGGAACCATCCGTGGTAAAGCGTTCTCCCACAAACAGTAACTAGTAATGTACCTTGACTGCCCACGGGACCATCCGTGGTAGAGTGTTCTCCTGTAGTCAGTGATAAGGGAACCAGATAGCTACGTCATCCTATCAACCCACGAGACCATCCGTGGTAGAGCGTTCTCCCGCAGACAGTGACTAGTCATTTATCCTGATTGCCCACAAGACCATCAATGATAGAGCATTATTTGTTATGTGCTTGTTATATGTTGGCCATGTATTGGTTCATGCAGGTTTGGATATATTATATGCACTCCTGATTTATTGGTTATACTTAATTGAGCAAGTTAGTGAAGTGTCATGTTATTGATTATACTTTTGGTTAACTGGTGATTATGTTGGAACACCTACATTGGTTAGTAAGTATTTTACCTGAAACTGCATCCTTTGATCTTCTGTCAGTAAATTATTCATGCACTATTTTCTTATATCCACTGAGTATTTTATACTCACTACTAATTATTTTTCTTTAATCCTCCAAGTTGGCAGATAGAGGATGTGTATCGCTCAGAGGTCCTGACTGCCAGTCCAGCTCAAGTTGGATTTATGTTGAATTGTTTCATTTTATTATTTCTGTTGCTTATGGTTATTATCGATTCTCTCTATTCTGGATTTTTGAATATATTCATATGTACATGCATACATACACTCATTGACATTTGTATCTGGTCAATTTTATGTTGCACCGGTGTTGTATTGGCTTGAAAGAGTGTGATATCGATTATTTTGTAAATTATCACTAGGGGAACCGTCCGATCAGGTAGACAAGTATACCCTCGGGGTGTGATAATTTTATTGGTATCAGAGTCAAGTTCGAGTTCAAATGTCGGGCTTTATGTTTTTATGATTTCGATCTCTTTTCAATTTATGATTTTTTCAGTTTGGAACAAGGCAAGCCGAAGGACATCTCTAAGCTATAGGAAGTAAGGTATGCCTTTGATGATTATTTTACCTTTTGTGTTCACTACTTGGTATAGGTTATGGTTAGAAAAGTTTAATGTCATAAAAATTGAGGTGTGATTGGTTAGACTTACTCCCTTCAGTTTGATTGTGTAACAGTTTCTATATCTGTCTATTAGTACTCAATGATTTGGTTTAGCGTGATGACTCTTAGTGAATCAATGTTATTTGCAATTGTGGTTGAGGTCGACCATGGACTTGACCAGTTGACACTTAGGACCTGAACCTGATGCCGAGAATGTAGATTCTTTTATGGCACCAACTAAGACCAAATTGGAAAGTATTGATTGAGTCCATCAACAACCTATTGGAGATCAAGGAGCACAGTCTTAGAAAATACCAACAACCATACTGTTCTTGCCACTATCATTTGGGTAATGGATAAGGAACATGTACTTATACTATCATAGTCGATTGAGGATTAATGTATCTTATTCCTTGAGGATTTTTACCATGGAATTCTCATAAATGTTTAGATAACCTCGAAGGTACATTTGGGTATACAACCAGCAATAATGTAGGGATGGTGAAACTAGTGGTTCATTAACATACGGGACCATGCCACTACATGGCGGAAGATCGCAGAAGACAACCTTCGAGGCGCAAAACATCATTTGGGGGATGATTTTGAAAATATTTTTCAAAGTGTTTCTCTATGTTTGTAGTTCATCTTCAATAGTTCCTGAATCCTAAGTTGTCTGTTCATAGTGTAAAGGATTTCAAGGCGATGGTTGGCCAACTCGTCTAACACAACCCCCATCAAGTAGCTCAAGACCTTGGTGTACATGCTCGTTCATATAAGGTTTTAAAGTCTATATTCAGATCAGAATGTTTGACCATTTTGTCGGCCCTAGTAGGAAAACATTTATGATAAGATTATATGAGTTGCAGTGATACTCATGTAGTAGGTACGAGCATCTAGCTAGGAAGTTAAGGGTTACCCTTGAAAACCTTGGTAGTTATACCCGGCACTATAGATATACAAGTACTTGAAGTGATAGAATTTGACATCCCTATTGGCATGAACTATTTGGTCACTGATTGTGTTACAGTCAACTATCAAGCAAAGGTAATAACCATGGAATTGCCAGACCAACCATCTTGGAAATTTGTCAAAATAAACAACAAAGGAATAATTGGTTTCGATACTATAGGCCAAACAATTTTCTATTTCATGGATGTCAGAAGTATTTTCTATGATTGATAAAGTTTAATAGTATCTCACTCAGCTTGAACATTCGTATAATTTTAGAATACCTAGATGTGCTACAAGATGAACTCCTTAGCTTACCACTTTTGAAGCAAGTGGAGTTCATGAGTGAGATACTTTCGACGATGGCTCTAATATCAATGACCTCGTATCGCATAGCGACAAAGGAACTAAAAGAATTGAAGCAACAAGAATAGTTAGATAGAGGGTTATCAGTCCCAGTGTTTCCCTTTGGGAAGCTTCTGTCTTCTTTGATAAGAAGAATAATGAATCAACGCGATTGTGTAGTAAGTACAGACAACCTAGAGAGCATCAAGAATAAATACCCCTTATCTTGATATAGAATTGCAGACATATAGAAGATGATGTTCCACATACGGTACGAACATTACGAGTTTCTGGTGATGCCATTTGGACTTACCAATTCTCCAGTTTGTTATCATTCATAGAAGATATCTTGATATTCAAGATCAAAGGATGTGTATATCCAAAATGTTACGAAAGGAGGGTTGATATACGAAGTTTAGTAAATACACATTTTAGTTATCTTCTGTGGGGCTTCTCAAATTTGGGGCTTTGGTAAAGACATTTTCGTGTATCCTCAAAATGGTAGAAAGCTATTACCATCTAGGAAGTTAGATCACTTACGGGTGCCTAGGGTTGTTTAGTCACCTTTTGTTTTACACAACAAGGACGCTGGAGTTGGTAAACAACACCTTATATTATGAAATGATGAACAATATTCAGGGTTGAAGACCGATTTTAGAGACGTAAATGAGATTCCCTGATTTTTGGTTAGGTGTTCTCAAGACACATTTGATTATAGAAGACCTACATCGAGAAACACATCGATCATAACTTGTGAGTCGTTTGGGAGATACTCGTAAGTATCAAACCTAAAGTGCCTTTACTGGTAGAATGGTCGAAGAAAGATATTGTGGACTTTGCAGCTCGATGTTTTGTGTGTCAACAAGTGAAAGCAGAATATTGGAGTTGCACAGCAAAAGCGTGGTGGGCCCATAACCTACAAAGAGCGTTAGAGACTAGCAGGCTTACTTCAGAAGATTTCGTACGTAAGTGGAAAGGGAACCATAGTATGATGGATTTTGGAGGGTGCATGATTCTAATTAAGTCATCGTTGATCGATTAACTAAATTTGACCATTTCCTACTAACACACTAGACTGACTATTTGGATCACTTGGCGGAGTTTCCAATGAGTCAGGTGTACAAAACTTACTTTTGTGCAGAATGTTAGACAAACAAACGAAGCATACCTTTCACTAACTGGAAGACTTACTTCAAGCATATAAGATGGACACCGAAGGCAGCTGGAAGATCAGTTTTACCTAGTGGCTTTTATCCACAATAGTTAGGTAGACGTTAATGTGGGTGTAGCTGCAACAGGTGAGCTCATAACCCACAGAGTAGTGATTCTCCACCTTATAATAGATCATCAAATAGTTATAAGGAACCTACATTCTCTAATAGTTAGGACCTCTCATACTATTAGAATAGATGAGTATAACGGTGTACTGCATAATTGTTAACCTTAGATGAGGTTATCGTAGTATTACAATTTCAGTAGTAAATTTAGGTACCAAATTTTTTATTAATGGAAGAGAATGTAATATACCAAAAATATAAAAAAATATTTAAAATAATCAAAATTTGACATAATTAAATTATTTAAGGAAAATAAATATACTTTAGTGGGTAATTTATTAGGAATTAAATTAATATGAATTTATAAAATTTAATGGAATTTTTTAAATTTTAAAGAAATCATTTTAGATTTTATAGGGTAAACGGGTAGGATAGAAAGCCTATTTAAAATACCTAATTAAAGTGGGAGTTGATTAATATATAAGCTAAGGTGTGTTGTATTCCCCACACACGATACCTGCCTCACCGTCGGCCTTCGGCGTCGTACGCCGCTACCCACACCACCTTCCTTGGTGGTCGGCCGAAGGCAAGCCACTCGTCTTCACACCATCGCCGCCCCCGTTGATTCTACTCGACAAACATCCATCGCGGAAAGCTCTAGCCCCAATTATCGCCGCGGCTTGTTCGTCCGTGGGAGCAGCGCCGAACTTCTTCCCTCCTTCCGATGTAAGGCAGTTGATTACCTAGCAATGGTCTTCGCCCTTGTTCCCTTCCCCGTCGCCACAAGCAGCCGTGCCTCCCCACTACGCGAGTTCACTGTTGCATTGCTATTGGCGTCATGCACCATGTCGATAGTTCGTTTGACCGCACCAGCCAAAGCACTGCCAGTCAACCCTTCTTCTTCCCCTTGCGCTTGTGCGTCACCACTTCACCGTCGGTCGCTGCTTTGCTCCACCGCCGGAGCGACCAACAACATGCGCCGCCTGTTGGAACCCCAAGGTATTTTGATGTGATCAAATAAGTTAAGTTAGATCCTGTTTGGTACCCCAAGTCAGAAATGGAATTGCAAAAAAAAACTGAAACAAAGAAGAAATGGTAAGGAAAGGAATCAGATATTCAGATCTGATCATGTATATGGCAAAGTAAGTAACATTCCACATTTAAACCCTAGTCCAAACTCCTCTCTGTCGTGAAGCAGAGATTGTTGGGAACACCCGCAAGCAACCGGCAGCGAATTTATGCATTCCCAGCTCATCCAAACATTGATAGCTTGTGGGGAACACCCTCTTCAAGCTCTCAATCCCCTGAATCCACCATCAATTGAAGATCACCTCTTCAAAATGGAGAACACCCTCAATTTGCTCGAGGATAAACTTCTTGGAATTAAGATCGCGGAACGGAGAACACCCTCAAACCGTGCCTTGTTCCTTGATTGCTGTTCTCTGGTTTGTCCAAAGCTTGCTGCAGACGAAGGAGCTCAATCTTGGATCTGGAATGTGGAACGGGAGCTGCGAGAACGAAAGATGAACAGTGCCGAAGTCGCGAGGAAGAAACGCCGAGCTCACCAAACACTGTAGCTTCTCAAGGTTTTTAAATCTTTCTCAAATCTGATCGGATGGTCCAGATTGCTTCGAGTCTTGATCAACGATGAAAACATCTCAAATCTAGATCAAAACCTCTAGATCTTCATCAACGGCTGTGATGTGCTTCCTTTTGTCTTGGATGGACAAGATCCTTGACGGATGGCTCAGATCTCTCCGATCTTCAATGGCCGATCCAAATCGCTCTAAGGCTTGATCATCTTGTTTAGTCCTAAATTTGAGCCCAAATGTTGTCTGGTCTGATCGGGTCCATGGCCCTTTTGATGCCTACAAAATAATAATCAAATATTAGCATCAAATATCATAATAATAAATTAATTTGCAATTAAGTCCAAGATCAAATATAATTTGTAAAATGTAAAGTAAATATGAGTTTAAGCTATGAAACGATCATTAAAAATATGCATTATGAATCGAAATAATGTAGTAAAATCATGGTTATCAAATCCCCCCCACTTAGTCTTGGATGTCCCGTGCAAGTAAAGAAAATCTAAAAATCATCCCCACAATAATTCCCTAGCAATACCTAGAAGATGGTAAAAGGTAATTAACTAAGGTCATCTAAAAATCACAAACTATCATGAATACAATCCAAACAATAATCAGTAGGTATGATAGTTTTAATCCAATTGAAAAATTAAGCAAGTTGCAATCTCACAAGGTATTTACCTATTCTAGCTCTCACACTAAAACATGTATAAGTGGAGCTCACTCAATCTCACTCACAATATTTCACTACCATAAGCTTGCTTATTTTCTAATTCTCCACCACCATAAAACATAGCATATATGAATCAAAAGGAATTTATCATCAAGAATTAAAATGGAATCAAGAAGAACAATTAAAGTGAATGAAATAGGCAAAAGAAAATGATTCAATAAAGAAAATGAAAAGATGAGAGTATTGGAGGAATATACTTGATGAGTTAACCAATTTGATGTGAAAAGAGATGAATACCATTTGTCGTTACCAATTCAAAATATCAAGTTAACCTCTCCTTCAATTTGATGGCAATCTAAAATTCTTGATACTCTATCTTCACATTTGATACTCTTTTGATTTGCCATTTTTTTCCTTTCACTGTTTTTCCACTTAAATTCCATCTCTTGAAAACTTAAATAATTTCAAATCAACTTATGGAGAAGAATTCCCTCCCCCACACTTAAAATATTATCCATCTCGGATAACGAAACACATCCAATCCAAATTGATACACCTCTAGCCACTGTTTCTACATTCTTCCTCTATTTCTGTTTCTTCTTACTATTCAATTCCAGAGGTAAGTCAATTTCATCACTTAGTTCTCGAACCAACTGACCAAATTCAGCAATCAAATTCCTTGTATCAAATTCTGAAAACAGCAAAAACTTCTAATATTAAGACTGCCCGATAACTTTCCATTCCTTTGAGATGTACATCAGTTCTAGAAACAAATTCAATGAAATTCCAGAATTAAGACTGATTTTCTGATTCATGTCCTTAAGTTTTAGAACTGGAAATTGAATTCAATGGAGCTTCAAGAACTTAATAATAAGACTAAATCTAATTCTGTCATAGCTCCCTAGTTACATCCACATTGCAAGAACTCGTATGAAGTTAACAAACAGATTCAGAATTTGTGTCAAAAGATCTCTATTCAAAAATATTGTTGAAACTTGAATTCTAGATTCTAATTTCCCAGATCTATGTTTCAGCATTTTTACTTGAATTTTAGAAATACAATCAAGCAATAAATCAGCTTCCTGTGGTTTTGAAGTTGCAGAAATCAGAATCAATGAGATTTAGGAAATTCATGCATTAAAACTTAGAAAACATATTCATAACCCTTTATGAAAATTTTCAGAACTCAACTGACTCCTAATCTTTGTTGCTTCAATTTCCAGTTTCAAAATTTGGAATACAAGGAAGTTCTGACTCAAATCATTAAGAATTAAGTTGTCAATTGGCTATGTAATGTAGGAATTCAAGTTCAAGTTGTAACTAGTTTGAGATAGCATCAGATTCGACTACAGCTAATTCATTCCAATTCCAAAATTTTGAATTTCTCATTGATTAGCTGCATAACTCTTCATCTAGTTATCTTCATTCCTTTCAAAAGATTGACTCCAGCAGCAACCCCCTGATAACCATGATTTTACTGTATTATTTTGATTCATACATGCATGGTTTGATGTTATGTTCATAGATAAAACCTATATTTGCATCACATTTCATGCATTGTCTTATTCTTGGACTTAATTACAAATTAGCCTATAATCATGGTATTTGATGCTAATATTTGATTATTATTTTGTAGGTATCAAAAGGGTCATGGACTCGATCAGATCAGACCACATTTGGGCTCAAATCTAGGGCTAAACAAGACGATCAAGCCTTGGAGCGATTTGGACCGTCCAATGAAGATCGGAGAGATCTGAGCCATCCATCAAGAATCTGGTCCATCCAAGCCAAGAGGAAGCACATCACAGCTATTAATGAAGATCCAGAAACTTTGATCTAGATCTGAGATGTTATAGCCGTTGATCGAGCCCTGAATTAATCTGGACCGTCCGATCAGATGTGAGGTTGATTTAAATCGTGCGAGAAGCTATAGTGCTTCCCTAAGCTCGGTTACCTCGCGACATCACTACTGCTCATCATCTTCAATGCCGCAGCTCCCATTCCACTTCCAGATCTAAAAACCTAACTTCTTCATCGGCGGCAAGCTTTGAACCGACCGACATCCAGCAAGCAAGAAGTGAGGCGCGAATTGAGGGCGTTCCCTGTTCGCGGTTCTAATTCCAACGATTCATCTGAGCCAAGGTTTGAGGGTGTTCCCCGATCTGGTTTTGCCATCATCCAACGGAGGTGCCAGAGGGCGTTCTCCAGTAGTTCCGATTCTATTCCACCGTCGATTTCCCCTTGTGATTCCTGATTCAGACGATTCTGTAAGATTTCCTCTGTTCTTTGCTTATTGGTAAGCTCAGGTTGTTGCGAGCTAGATGGGCATTCCCTGAAAGCTATGAACATCACCTGAAAGAGCTGGATGTCCAGAACTCCACCGCCGGTTGTTGACGGGCGTTCCCAGATTCAGTCTCTACTTCGCGACAGAGAGGAAGAATTGTGGACTCAGGTTTGGATTGTAGAATGTTTTATTTTATTTTCTTTTGATTTGTCTTTGAATTTGCTCAGATCTTTAGATCTGATTCATTTCATTGCAATCTCATTTTGTTTGAGTTTCTGTAATTCTAATTTTGGTTTCTTGTTAGCATAATTCTTGTTTGATGCAATTTAGTTTAAGTCTTGTTTGAAGCTTAGTTAATTGTTAAGAGTTTGATTCTTAAGTTAGGATTTAAATTGGTGTTTTAGATCAGAATTATCTTATGTCTTGTTATTTCATTCTATGCTTAAGATTAGATTTAATTGTGATTTGTATTTCATTCTTAGTTTGAGTGTGTTAATGATTTAATCACAACGTAGAGTGACAATGTGTTATGGTTTGATTGTTGGCGCCTAGGTAGATTTCATTTATGCATTAGATAAGTTTCTTATTTGCTTACTTTTCAATTGTTAGATTTAGATTCAAAGCTTAAACCCCCCATTTATATATTAAAACCCCAAAAATAGGAATAACATACAATCCTAGATTACATCCTATCGTTAGTTCCTCGAGAGATCGATCCAGGGCTCGTTATTACAATATCATTGTGTAGTTAAGGGGTTCAGTGGATATCATTTGTTAATTTGATAAGTTCATTCGTGACACTTAATTTTTCGGCTTATCACCCCCCTCTTGAGCACACTGATCAGAATAGATGTGGACTCTGCAAATGTTATATGATCATCACAGGAACATAATTCCAGCAATTCAACATTTGTTAACCTTTAGCAACTCCTCAATTATTTTAGGCTTGCTTAGACATTAGTACCTGCTTAAGGTTGGATAATCAACTTCTCAACTCATGCACTTGAATTTCTGTGGTTCTGGTTTCTTCACATAAATTATTGTACTGGATTGTTGAAACTAATTATGCAATTTCTTCATTTGAAATCAGATTTCAGAACTCTTGTATCAGAATTCTAGGCCCTATCAAAGTGTTCCATTAAAATTCCAGCAACTGATATGTTCTGTCAAGCTCTTTGAGTTGCAAAATTCACACTGGCTATGCTCAACATGCCCACATTTCTCAATCCACTAAATTCCTGATGTATATGATGAATGGGAAAACACTCGAAACTAGTACCCTTCTCGATTTCCCATCAGCATTAGTGAATAATAGCTTCTGATGCTTTAAATCATGGTAGTCTTAGAAAATAAGATTCATCAAATGTCAATGAATGAGTTCAAGTTCAATTAAAGTTGTCTCTAGTAAAGAATTTCGAAATGAATTGGCACACATTTCTGCAGGTTTCTACTGTGCATTGTTCTTATTTCTTGATCAGTAAAGGAAATACCATTCTGTTGTATGGTTGGAGAGTCAAACAAAGTTGAGTCTCAAACAACAGTAACACAATCGACACACAAAAACCCTTGTTCCTTCTCAGCCTTCTGGATTAGTTCAGAATCTCCATAAACTTTGGTACAAAGATAACCAAACAACCTTTGTTTTGTAAGAGTTTCAAAAATTCTAATATCAATTTTAGATTCAAGTTGACGTATTCCTGCATCTTAAGCTTATCAGAAATCATTAGGCATCGAAGTTGACATTATTTAGGCATGAATTAACAAATGCTCTAATTAAAAATTCCAGTGGTCATCACAAGAATTCCAAAATGGCACACTAGATCTATGAAAGTCCCTTCCTTCTCTGTTTTGTTTTTCTTTCTTTCTTCATTTCCTTTTCTGCTATCAAATTTACTGAATAGAATTGGACAGTTTACAGACACTGCTGTTCACTTTGTTGGATCGAGACCACGCTAGAGGGTGAATAGCGCTCGCGACCAATCGAGTAATTAAAACGCAGCGGAATAAAAAGGCAAACACACAAACACAGAGGAATTTACTTCGTTCGGAGCCTAAGGCGACTCCTACTCGAAGGCCCGCGATCCTTGATCGCTTCCGATGAGCAACAACTATAAGTTCGTTAAAAGTACAATAAAAGATTTACAATTGTAAGCACCAAAGTAAACTATACCGACAATAACAGAATCGAAACTGATGCTCCAGGTCGTCGGTATGTTGCAACAGCACCCCGGAATGATCTTGTTAGTAGCACGTTGAAGAGAGGAAGCCTAGAAGTTGATTCATTGAACTGCTGGTTGAAACCCCCTTATAAAGGGTGTTCAAGGCACCTCCATGCTGCCGAGTCTTCCGCGTGGATCAAACTTGATCTGGTCGAACTTCATCCCTTTAAGGCGCCTTATAACCTGCTCAAGGCGCCTTCCAAGGCGCCTTATACCCCCATGAAGGCGCCTCCATTGAAGCTCCATGGAGGCGCCTCGGACACTGTTCATCCGAGGGAAAACATCATTATTTTGTACCTGCAAGATACATTAATCCCAAATATACCCTGCAACACAAAGTTAGCACATAAAGCATAATAGAAATGATAATGATAGTCTCCGGATTGTCCGAGTCTGACTTCGGGTTTCCAACCGGAAACCCTAGGTCGACCCGACGCCTACTGTTCCCTCTACTGGGTGATGCCAGTCTGGTCCTCCAGACCGACTGGACTTTCCGCCTAGGGTTACCACCCCCTAGGACCTAGGGTTACCGCCCCCTAGGGTTTTTCTCCACCTAGGGTTACCACCCCCTAGGACCTAAGGTTGCCGCCCCTTAGGGTTTTCCTCCATCTAGGGTTACCACCCCCTAGGACCTAAGGTTGCCGCCCCTTTGGGGTTTCCTCCACCTAGGGTTACCGCCCCCTAGTGTAGGACCGTGATCGTTCGATAGGGGGGGGGGGGGGTGAATATCGATTCGAAAACTCGAGTGTAAAAGTATGCAGCGGAAAAGTAAATGAACACAATTGATTTTACTTCGTTCAGAGCCTGTGACGACTCCTACTCGAAGGCCCGTGGTCCTTGACCACTTTCGTTGGGCAATCACTAGCAATTCAAATGTGATTACAAAAAAGAGTACAAGAAATGCTAATGAAACAAAGCACAAAGCTGTACCGGGGCGCGTTGTCGGAGCTTTTGTTAGCGTCGCTGAAAGAAAGAAAGGCGAAATCGAGAGATGTTTTTAAAGCTCCACCCCAGGGCTTCTTTTATATCTTTTCCGATCCCGGCGCCACAGTGGGGATGCTCCACGTGGTGAGGTGAGAGAGGATAAAACTTGCCTCGGTGCGGATCCTCCGGCGCCGGACCTTCCGGCGCCGGACCACCTTTTCCAGATTCCTTCTCTTGCAAAACAAGGTTAGTCCGAGGCAATATACCCCGCAACACAGATTGTTAGCACAATGAATTAACAGAAAAGTATGACTTTCCGAGACCGGAATCTAGTCACGATCTCGACTTAGATATCAGTGGATCTAAGCCGGATCGGCCTAATGTTCCTTCCGGGAGCGTCCTGCAATCACTCCACAGTGACTTACCCGCGACGTCCGGCTCTTCAACCGTCTGGACTTCGAGCTATCCGGTGCGTCGACCTAGCTGACTTCTTGCAGCGTCCGGTCAGCCCGTCGACCCGTTTGGACTTCGTGCCAGCTATCCCGGTGTCGACCTAGCTTTCGTGCGGACATCCGGTCGTCCGTCGACGGACTTATCACACTCGATCAGTGTTAGATCAACAATAAACCTAACTTAACCTATTTGTCATTCATCAAAACTGGTTGAATCGTTAGTGCTAACCGCACCAACAATCTCCCCTTTTGATGGAATGACAACCTATTTGCAAGAAAAAAAACAGATAACATCATTATGTGGAGGTTTTTTTAAGTTAGTTTGTATTTTCAATTGGTTTGGCTAACTTAACCACCTAACCCTCTCCCTTTGGCATTCATCAAAAATAAGCATGGATTAAGTAAACATAAACATAGACTTCAGACAAAGTAAAAAATAATGTCAAATTAATCTGGGGGAGTTTAAACTTTTGAAAACTTGTTTAAAGTATTAGCTTTTAGAAAAATAGCTAAGTTTAGATAGTCTAATTTCCAAACATAAGTGTATAAGTTCTAAATTTCAAGATCAGGTTTTAAATTTTCAAAACAAGTTTCAATTTTGAAACGCTTTTATAAGTTTTCAAAACCAAAATTCCAAAACTAAGTTTGAAAAATCTACTTTTCAATACTGACTAAGTTTTTAAAGACTTTATGTTTAAGGTGGAGAAAATAATTTAAGTGATAAGTGTTGATTTAATTCTCCCCCTAAACCTGATATCTAAAATAAAGCTTTTGAAAATATTTGCTAAGAATTTTTAATATAAGATTTTTAAAGTAATTGGGGTAGAATTTTCTAAAGAGATTTTAAAGAGAAAAAATAGCACTTAAGGAGATTAAAAAAAACCTCCCCCTGAATTTGATACTCCTTTAATTTATTACTCTCCTTTAATTTATTAATCTTTATAGGGGATTTAAAAAGAGAAAATTGAACCTCCCCCTGAATTGGTTAATCTCCTTAATTTAATATCTCCCCCTTAAGTTAATACTAAGGTTTGGTTGTGTTAAATTTCAAAGCTCTAAAACATTTATCTAATTTAGTAATACTTATATTATTATCTCTGTATCCTTAGTATAATTGTTTCTTTGAGTTTGAATAATCAATAATTGATTTTAGATTCAGGCACTTAACTTTAGTTTAAGGTTAAATAAAATAAGATTTTATTAATTCAATAACAGTTAAGCATTATCAATAATTTATTGATTAGTTTTTACTTGATTTAATAATTTAATACTTAGTGAAATAATTTAAATTTCATATTACTTGATTGAGTTGGTCAAATGAAAGTGGTAGTTATACTAATAATTATTATTATTATTTATTTATTAAATATTTTTTTTAAAAGGGATTTCTAATGGGATTTCTAAAACATCATTTAAAAGGAATTTAACATGATTTTTATAATATATTTTATGTCAATTAACATATGCTTGATTCAGTTTTGATTTTAAATGTAAATTAATATTAGTGGTTAATTTAAGTTTAAGTTTAATTTTAAGTTTAAGTTAAAATTTGTAATTTCAATATTAAGTTTTAATTTTAAGATTTAATTTTCAGTTAAATTAAAAAATAATTTTAAGGTTAAAAAGATGTTTAAGATTAAAAATGAGTTTAAAGTCAAAATAATAATTATTAAAGTGAAAATAATCTATAGAAATAATTTATTATTATTACTATTTTTTTAGTTAACAGAATTTTATTTAGAGTGAAAAAAATAAGAAGAATTTTTTAAAATGATACATAATTTTTAAAATAGTTTTAAAGTGATTTCTAAAATATATTTTTTTTAAATGATTTTTTTTAAAGTGTTTTTTTTAAAAATAATTTTTGAAATAATTTTTAAGTTTAAATAATTTTAAAAATATTTTTTTAAGCTAAAATAATTTTTAGTTAAAATAATTTTTATGTTAAAATAATTTTTTAAATAATTTTTAAGTTAAACTAATTTTTAAAAATAAATTTTAAAAGAGTTTTTAAATAATTTTTAAATGAAAACAATTTTTAAATGAGTTTATAAATAAATTTTTAAATGAGTTTTTAAAATAATTTTTAAATGAGTTTTTAAAATAATTTTTTTAAAAGATTTTTAAAACAATTTTAAATGAGTTTTTAAATAATTTTTTAAATGGATTTTTTTGTTTTAAAAGAATTTTAAAATAGTTTTTAAAGAATTTTAAAATAGTTTTTGTTTAAAGAAATTTTAAAATAGTTTTTAAAGAATTTTTAAAAGAATTTTTAAAGAATTTTTAAAATAGTTTTTAAAGAATTTTTAAAAGAATTTTTTAAAGAATTTTTAAAATAGTTTTTAAAGAGTTTTTAAAAGTGTTTTTAAATAATTTTTAAAATAGTTTTTTAAAGAATTTTTAAAAAAGTTTTTTAAATAATTTTTTAAAACAGTTTTTAAAGAATTTTTAAAGGAATTTTTTAAAGCATTTTAAAAATAGTTTTTAAAATAATTTTTAAAGAATTTTTAAAATAGTTTTTTAAAGAGTTTTTAAAGAATTTTTAAAATAGTTTTTTTTAAAGAATTTTTAAAAAAGTTTTTAAAGAATTTTTAAAATAGTTTTTAAAGAATTTTTAAAAAATTTTTTAAAGAATTTTTAAAATAATTTTTAAAGAATTTTTTAAAATAGTGTTTAAAGAATTTTTAAAGGAATTTTTTAAAGCATTTTTAAAATAGTTTTTAAAGAATTTTTAAAATAGTTTTTAAAGAATTTTTAAAAGATTTTTTAAAGAATTTTTAAAATAGTTTTTAAAGAGTTTTTAAAAGAGTTTTTAAAGAATTTTTAAAATAGTTTATTTTAAAGAATTTTTAAAAAAGTTTTTAAAGAATTTTTAAAATAGTTTTTTAAAGAATTTTTAAAGGAGTTTTTAAAAAAATTTTAAAATAGTTTTAAAATAATTTTTAAGTTTAGAATAAAATTTTTAAAGTTAAATTTTTAAGTTATATATAAAATTTTGAAAGTTAAACTTTTCAGTTAAATTTTTAAAATATTTTTAAATTTTAAAATAATTTTTAAAGTTAATTTAATTTTAAAATAATTTTTTTTTAAAAAAATTAATTTTTAAAAAATAATTTATTTTTAATTCGAAATTTAATTCAATTTGAAATTTGAAATTTGAAATTTAATTTTAATTAATTTTAATTTAATTTGAAGTTCAAAATTTAATTTTAATTTGAAATTCAAAATTTAATTTTAATCGTTAGTCATCTCACCCGATCCAAGTTTTCAATCAGGGAATCCTATAATTTTGTGAGATGAATTAGATTTAAGTATAGAGTTTGGTTTAACTTGTGTTAGATTCAGGTTTAGCTTTGGTCTCAACAAATAAGCATTCTTCGGATAAACTTCTAAGCTTGGTGAGTCACTTGGACGTCATTAGAAGTAACCAACCTTTCGAGGTTTTCCGAATAGTCCTATCCACGGAGTTTAGTACTAAACCTTGGTCTAACTAGTTAGGATCTATTTAAAGGTAGCTTCGGTCGGTTCCACTTGGCCAAATGCACCAGATTGAAGCCATATCTTTCTAGACACGCGATGCCCAAGCTTCCCCAACGTACTATCATTAAAAAATTTCACCAGTACCATGATTCAAGTTAAACTGGGTTCCTTTTTAACTAATCCTAATTACCCTACCGGATTAGTTTATTTGGGTTACCCTATCGGGTAAGTTAGTTTTGGAGGTGCCATCTATTCTGGAGCCTCCCCTGAATTATTGGCTTTTAATTTAAATTTTCGTTTTAGGTTTGTGTCTAATTAGAGTTGGTTTTAGTTAAATTTTAATATTTAATTTGTAATTTAAGTTTAAGTTTTTAATTTTGAATTAATTAAATTAGTCAAATTTTCTTTCTTTAAGAGAGTGTATTTAATATTTGAATTTTCTTTCAATTTCAATTTTATTGGGTTAATTGAATTATCTTTCTTTAATAGCTTATTTTTAAAGTTTAAGTTTTTATTTATTTTTAAATTTGAATTAACTAAACTGTTTGAATTATATTTTCTTAACGGTTTATCTTTTAGCTTTTTATTAATTGTTAATTTTGAAATTACTAGATTATTTTTGTTTTTGTTAATTTTGAAATTACTAGATTATTTTTGTTTAATATGTTATCTTTAACATTTAATTTTAAGTTTGTTAAATTCCGTTTTGATTTTATCAAAGTGTTTGATTTTATCCTTATATTTTCTTTGCCTTTTAACTTGATATGGTTAATTGAATTTATTAGATTAGTTTTATCTTTAAAGTTTAATTTTTTATTAATTAAATTATCTTGGTTTTGGATAACATTTTCTAGACTGATTTTATCCATTTTCTCATTTTTAGCATTTAAATTCAAATTTATTTTAATGTTTGACTTATTTATGTCTAAATGCTCACCTAATTTTAAATTTTCTGAATTAATTAAATTATTTGAGTTGATTTGGTCATTGTTTTGTTTGACCAAGTCAAGGTTGATGCCAAATTGATCAGAGTCTTGATTGACTTGATCAGAGTCTAGATTATTTTGTGATTTTGAATTTAAATCATTTAAATCTAGATTATCATGCACCAAACTTGGACTAATTTCATACTTATCATCATGCTGATTATTTAAACTACTATTAGCAGGGGTATTTTGGTAAATATTACTAACCTTGAGCGCAACCCCTAATTCAGTAGGCTTCTCCGTTGGATTTGACTCGAGTCCATATTTGACTTTAACTTGATCTTCTAGCTCCATTGGCGTCTCGTGAAGCTTGATCAACTGGGTCCACAGCTCATATGCATTCTTGTACTTTTCTAATCTGCATAAAATATTGTTAGGTAAAATATTACAAATAATGTTACTTACCTTTTTGTTCAGTTCCGAGTTTTGAGTAGGTTTCCTCAAAATTAGCATATAATTGATGTCTACGCTTCCTAAGAAGCATTCCATTAATCGCTTCCAGTAGTTGAAGTCTTCATGATCGTATGGTGGTGGTTCGCAAGGATTCCGTCTTTCTAGAAGAGTCATTATTCTTGCACACAGAGAAACAAACAAAAAAATCCCAAGACTTGGTCTTGGATTAGCAGTGCAAAAAAAAAATATCTCACTATTTGTAAAATACAGCGCCCAAATAGTAATTAAATAATAAGGTTATTTGATAGATAATCTTATTGGATTTTTCAGGAATTTTTAGAAATTTTCTGGGAATTTTTCGGAGTCCGTTTGGCGTAGTTTAAGGGGATTAATTATGCGTTGCAAGAAAGCCTCTTTAGAATACCCAAATATGGGAGTTGATTGAGGAATGTACTTAGGATTTAATTAGGCAAACCTAAGTATATAAACCTTATTGTTACTGTGCCCTAACCATATGAAAGCGCCGAGAACTCCCTCCTTCCCCGATCCCGATCCTAATCTCATACCCCTTCCTCAGGCGCCCGATCGCCGACCGCCGCAAGCTCACCACCGCCGGCAGCGGTCTTCTCCAGTGTGCCTCAGCCGACCCTTCAGGTCGAGGATACCGCGATTCCTTTTCCTCTCCTCTCCGATTCCTCCCTCGCTGTCGCGCCACCACCGCTGGCATCTTGATCGCATCGACGCACCGCCGATGCCGTGTAGCAACCGAGCCTCCCTTCTCCTCCGCTGACTGCCCGAGTCCATCTAGCCACTGTCTCCCTTCACCGAGTGCTTTCCTTTGCGCATATGGGTCTTCAGCCGTGAGGGGAACCCGTGCCCTAGCTGCTTCCCGTGGATGTCCATTGCGTTTCCTCTTCACCGGATCTTGGACCAGAGGAGGACTCTTTCATCTACATGACTATATTGCTAGGTATCGGATTAAGGTAAGGCTTTGTCAAGAAATTTTGTGAATTCAAAGATTATGAGTTATGGGGTTTCCAATTTCGATTCCTTTCTGTTTCGGATTAAGGGAAAGTGTCAGATTTACCTATTGATGGAACTCCCCTGAACAGACCTTGTTCTTCTTCCTCCTTGAGGCTGATCGATTTCTTGATTGAAGAATTATGGCCCAACAGAGGGTAAGTTGGTTGATATCAGCTGAGGATTGAAAGGAGGTAAGTTGTTAGTTAAATGTTATGAATTAAGAATTAGAGTTGAATTCTTGGTTGTGGTTATATTGTAGTGAATTGGGCATTGGGTCTATGATAGGTGATGATTTTAGGGCATTTGATTTGTTGGAAAACGACTCCACCTTGTTTCAATCACCATTTTCAGCTTCAACCTCCTCAACAGCGGTCAAGTGGTGGTGCTACTGATTAAGGTGAGTTTTGGAAGTTGTTTTCCATTGTTAAGTTGTGTTTGGAGATTGGTTTGTAGTCTTGTGATGGATTGGTTGATTTTGGTTGAGGCTGTGGGGTGGATATAGTTATGTATCCATTTTTGATTTAGATTTTAATTTGTGGTATCTTGATTAACGAATAATTAGTTGTGTTGGTTGGATTGTCAGCTATGGTTGTTAGAAATGGATTATGTGGAAGAAGTATGCATGATGTTTAGTTGTTGATGGAATTGAATTTGGCTAGATAAGTTGGATGGGTAGATTATGCTTTCTTGGATTAAATGGAAGTATGTGAATAAAGAGGTTGAATCGGTTTAGGTTTGTTGATAGTTGATACATTGATTATGGATCCTTAGTTTTGTCTCGTATCCTGTATTTGTAGGATCCGAGTTGGATGTGATCTTCTGGAGTTGTTGAAGACGGTTGACACGCACTACGTATAAAGGCGGGTACTTCTTGCTTTATCTCTTTAGTATTTTGATCCTAGTGCATGAGCTTTATGTTCAGATAGTTGCTGTATCTTTCTTGACTCCACTTTTATTTTTCCTGCGCTTGATACTTCCACTCAATCTTTGAGCTATTCATGTCTGTTTCTATACAGTCTCTTGTTGCTATCGATGATGTTTAGCAGATACTATAGTACTAGGTATTGGATACCAGATACCAGACATTAGATAGAAGATATTGGATATATGGACACCTGATACCATGTTTACCTGCTTTGATTTCTGTTTATTTACACATCTTGCTGAGCATGCTGGCTTCATGTAGCATACCTGTTTCTGTTTATATATATATGATGACTGTTGCATTATTCGCATCATGTCATTGCATGCATGCCGTCGACCATGTCTCCCTTGTGGTTGAGAGGGTTGTTGGCTAGAGCCGCACGCTCGGTCGCTCACGGGTAGTGGTAGGTCATCGTTGGTTTGGTTGCATCGCCCACTCGGCCACTCATGGGTAGTGGCGGCTAGAGCGTGCCGCGTTATTCAGCTACTATGCACCTGTCCATCCGGTCACTCGAGAGTAGTGGCGGCCTTTGGGTGGCACAGTTTGTCATCGATCCGCCTCTCGACCATACTCGTGGTGCGAGAGAGGTGGGCGGGTGACCATCCGTACATCTGTTGTTGTTATTATATCTGCTGGTTGTTTACTTATGCTGCTGTTGCTTATCTATGCTGTTGTTGCTAGATTATACTGCTGTTGTTTATTTATGCTGTTATGTTTACATAGGTTGAGATTTATACTTGTGATATGTATTTAGACACTGGCCTACTTACTGTTGACATGTATATACCTCACATGATACTATGTAGTTATGAGCAGTACTGTAGCAGGACTTTGCTACACTTTATCTTCTACCACTAGCCTAGGATATGGTTTCAGGTATGGACACTTATTATGATATCACTGTAGTATATGCTGTTTCTATACGAGACTGTATACCTTTGCATCTCTAGTTCTTTACTTTACTCATGCACTATCAGTCTATTGCCCGCTGAGTCTTTATACTCACCACCCCGTATATTGGTAATTTCACCAGGTAGCAGGTAAAGGATTTATGGAGTCGCCTAGAGATCCTGTCCGCCAGTTCCATGTCACATTCGAGGACGACTTTACTATTTCGGTATTTCTTATGTTATTTGTATTTTGGGTTTTGTACTTGTTTATGTATTTGTATTCTCTTGTATTTGGTTTGATATTATTGTGTCAAGCCGAGCCGGCTCGCAGTCAGTTGATTTGTGTTTTGTGATCGTTGTTTGTGGGCTAATTCATATATATTATATAACTGCGTGGTTGTGTTTATATAACTGCGTGGTTGTGTATATATATTCCAGCCGTATGTGGCTGATGTATTTTGTATGTATGTTTGCCTCAGATTGTCACCGGTACAGGGGAGATGCTGTCGAAATTTTTCGGTAAGGACTCCTTTGGGGGCGTGATAATTTATTGGTATCAGAGCCAAGGTTTATGAGGCCTATTTTCGTTTGGTTTTTTTTTTTCGTGATTTGATTTCTCGATGTGACTTTTCGGATTTTGGGACCAGGCAGTGACAGGATTCTCCAAGCTATAGGAGGTATGTTTGCATATTGTTATCTTACATTTCTATTAGTGCATGCATAGTTGTTATGTTAGTTATGTTATGTATTGGTATGCTTTTGATAGTACTTGTCCAGTTGTTTGTAGCATACATCAAACATGTTGGGTCAAGCACTGATCACGGTTGACCCTGCTAGAGATCAAGGAATACAGTCTCATAGGATTTCTTTTACCATACCACTAGTATTAGTAATTTCTGTTATCACTAGTTTAGTAGTGGTTAGTATCTGCTAAATATCATATTGCTTCGGTTCGTGAAGAACCAATTTACTCGTATTGTCTTGGTTCGTAGAGAACCGATTTACTCTTATTGACTTGGGTAGTAGAGGAATGATTTATCCTAGTTGGTTCGGTTAGTAGAGGACCGATGGACCCTTGTTGACCTGCCTGGTAGGGTTGATTTACTCTGTTGGTTTGGTTAGTAGATGATCGACTTATCCTAGTTGCTTTAGCCTATAGAGGTTCGATTTACCGTTGTTGACTTGGTCAGTAGAGGACTGATCCATTCTTATGTTCTTAGTTCGGTCAGTAGTTCAGTTAGTAGGAGACCGACTTACTCTATTTCATGAAGATTCTGATCTTTGGGTTAGTTGTATTCGGTTAGATAACCTAAAAGGCACATTTGAGTTCATGACTTGCACAGACGAAGAGTTGACTGAGTTAGCTGCATACTATTGCTGGCTTGACTAGTCTGTAGATGATCGAGGTATCCTATCCTATGGAGACTTTGACCATGAACTGTATGTACCTGGTAGGATGACCTTGAGCGTACATTTGGATAGATGACCCCCACTGACGTGGAAAAGTGTGGAGCTAGTTGCTTGACACTTACGAGATACAACCGTTATAGGGTGTATGAATTGGTAAGCTATCGATTTGTAGGATGGATGCTTTAGATCAAGTAGCAGGATTATATGGTAGAGAGATTACCGGATCTCAGGGTATATCTCTGAGTATTGAATTGGATGGAGATTCATGATTCACATCACGATAGTGGCAGATTTTACAGCAGAACATTAGTATAAAATTCTATTTTAGAACCGCTTTACATCTTTAGATAGATGAACAGACTGAGGGCTTAATGTGGATGTTAGAGGATTTGCTGATACTAGGTGTTGTGGATTTTGGATGATTGATTTATTCACAGTTGACTAGACAGTAGTGTGAGAGTAGCGGAAGCAGGGTGAGCACATAACCCACAGAGTTATCTCTTACGACTGGATATTTGGATGGAGCGGTATATGAGTATGTGGTTTAGTGGTTATCCTTGAATGATGATCCCTGAGTTGAGCAATAAATTTGGGGATCAAATTTTTATTAGTGGGGGAGAATGTAAAATACAGCGCCCAAATAATAATTAAATAATAAGGTTATTTGATAGATAATCTTATTGGATTTTTCAGGAATTTTTAGAAATTTTCTGGGAATTTTTCGGAGTCCGTTTGGCGTAGTTTAAGGGGATTAATTATGCGTTGCAAGAAAGCCTCTTTAGAATACCCAAATGTGGGAGTTGATTGAGGAATGTACTTAGGATTTAATTAGGCAAACCTAAGTATATAAACCTTATTGTTACTGTGCCCTAACCATATGAAAGCGCCGAGAACTCCCTCCTTCCCCGATCCCGATCCCAATCTCATACCCCTTCCTCAGGCGCCCGATCGCCGACCGCCGCAAGCTCACCACCGCCGGCAGCGGTCTTCTCCAGTGTGCCTCAGCCGACCCTTCAGATCGAGGATGCCGCGATTCCTTTTCCTCTCCTCTCCGATTCCTCCCTCGCTGTTGCGCCACCACCGCTAGCATCTTGATCGCATCGACGCACCGCCGATGCCGTGTAGCAACCGAGCCTCCCTTCTCCTCCGCTGACTGCCCGAGTCCATCTAGCCACTGTCTCCCTTCACCGAGTGCTTTCCTTTGCGCATATGGGTCTTCAGCCGTGAGGGGAACCCGTGCCCTAGCTGCTTCCCGTGGATGTCCATTGCGTTTCCTCTTCACCGGATCTTGGACCAGAGGAGGACTCTTTCATCTACATGACTATATTGCTAGGTATCGGATTAAGGTAAGGCTTTGTCAAGAAATTTTGTGAATTCAAAGATTATGAGTTATGGGGTTTCCAATTTCGATTCCTTTCTGTTTCGGATTAAGGGAAAGTGTCAGATTTACCTATTGATGGAACTCCCCTGAACAGACCTTGTTCTTCTTCCTCCTTGAGGCTGATCGATTTCTTGATTGAAGAATTATGGCTCAACAGAGGGTAAGTTGGTTGATATCAGCTGAGGATTGAAAGGAGGTAAGTTGTTAGTTAAATGTTATGAATTAAGAATTAGAGTTGAATTCTTGGTTGTGGTTATATTGTAGTGAATTGGGCATTGGGTCTATGATAGGTGATGATTTTAGGGCATTTGATTTGTTGGAAAACGACTCCACCTTGTTTCAATCACCATTTTCAGCTTCAACCTCCTCAACAGCGGTCAAGTGGTGGTGCTACTGATTAAGGTGAGTTTTGGAAGTTGTTTTCCATTGTTAAGTTGTGTTTGGAGATTGGTTTGTAGTCTTGTGATGGATTGGTTGATTTTGGTTGAGGCTGTGGGGTGGATATAGTTATGTATCCATTTCTGATTTAGATTTTAATTTGTGGTATCTTGATTAACGAATAATTAGTTGTGTTGGTTGGATTGTCAGCTGTGGTTGTTAGAAATGGATTATGTGGAAGAAGTATGCATGATGTTTAGTTGTTGATGGAATTGAATTTGGCTAGATAAGTTGGATGGGTAGATTATGCTTTCTTGGATTAAATGGAAGTATGTGAATAAAGAGGTTGAATCGGTTTAGGTTTGTTGATAGTTGATACATTGATTATGGATCCTTAGTTTTGTCTCGTATCCTGTATTTGTAGGATCCGAGTTGGATGTGATCTTCTAGAGTTGTTGAAGACGGTTGACACGCACTACGTATAAAGGCGGGTACTTCTTGCTTTATCTCTTTAGTATTTTGATCCTAGTGCATGAGCTTTATGTTCAGATAGTTGCTGTATCTTTCTTGACTCCACTCTTATTTTTCCTGCGCTTGATACTTCCACTCAATCTTTGAGCTATTCATGTCTGTTTCTATACAGTCTCTTGTTGCTATCGATGATGTTTAGCAGATACTATAGTACTAGGTATTGGATACCAGATACCAGACATTAGATAGAAGATATTGGATATATGGACACCTGATACCATGTTTACCTGCTTTGATTTCTGTTTATTTACACACCTTGCTGAGCATACATATATATATATGATGACTGTTGCATTATTCGCATCATGTCATTGCATGCATGCCGTCGACCATGTCTCCCTTGTGGTTGAGAGGGTTGTTGGCTAGAGCCGCACGCTCGGCCGCTCATGGGTAGTGGTAGCTGGAGCGTGCCGCTTGTCCTGTCGTGCCACACTCGGCCACTCATGGGTAGTGGCGGCTGGAGTTGCGGCAGCAGGGACCCCGTCGCAGACGTAGCTATTCAGCTACTATGCACCTGTCCATCCGGTCACTCGAGAGTAGTGGCGGCCTTTGGGTGGTACAGTTTGTCATCGATCCGGCCTCTCGACCATACAGGGGTCGTGGTGCAGAGAGGTGGGCGGGGTGACCATCCGTACATACGCTGTTGTTATTATATCTGCTGGTTGTTTACTTATGCTGTTGTTGCTTATCTATGCTGTTGTTGCTAGATTATACTGCTGTTGTTTATTTATGCTGTTATGCTTACATAGGTTGAGATTTATACCTGTGATATGTGTTTAGACACTGGCCTACTTACTGTTGACATGTATATACCTCACATGATACCATGTAGTTATGAGCAGTACTGTAGCAGGACTTTGCTACACTTTACCTTCTACCACTAGCCTAGGATATGGTTTCAGGTATGGACACTTATTATGATATCACTGTAGTATCTGCTATTTCCATACGAGACTGTATACCTTTGCATCTCTAGTTCTTTACTTTACTCATGCACTATCAGTCTATTACCCGCTGAGTCTTTATACTCACCACCCCATATATTGGTAATTTCACCAGGTAGCAGGTAAAGGATTTATGGAGTCGCCTAGAGATCCTGTCCGCCAGTTCCACGTCACATTCGAGGACGACTTTACGATTTCGGTATTTCTTACGTTATTTGTATTTTGGGTTTTGTACTTGTTTATGTATTTGTATTCTCTTGTATTTGGTTTGATATTATTGTGTCAAGCCGAGCCGGCTCGCAGTCAGTTGATTTGTGTTTTGTGATCGTTGTTTGAGATTTTCGCTGTGTTGATTTTTGTTCAGCCGTGTGGGCTGATTATATAACTGCGTGGTTGTGTATATATATTCCAGCCGTATGTGGCTGATGTATTTTGTATGTATGTTTGCCTCAGATTGTCACCGGTACAGGGGAGATGCTGCCGAAATTTTTCGGTAAGGACTCCTTTGGGGGCGTGACACTATTTTCGAAAAAAATAATAAAATATTATTAAAATATTAATAAAAAAATATTATTTCAAATTTTTTTAAAATGTAATATTTTTTCAATACTAAGCAATGGTGAAGAGATGACGATGTATTTTTCAAAAACAGTTTTGGAGGGAAAACACGAAAGGCGTAAGGTTTTATTTTAAAGACAAAAGATATCTAATTTTTCTTTCAAAAAGTCCCCCCTTTGCCTGATTGGTGGTTGCACCAAATCAGAGCGGTACCTACTCTGATACCACTTGTAGGACCGTGATCGTTCGATAGAGGGGGGGTGAATATCGATTCGAAAACTCGAGTGTAAAAGTACGCAGCGGAAAAGTAAATGAACACAATTGATTTTACTTCGTTCGGAGCCTGTGACGACTCCTACTTGAAGGCCCGTGGTCCTTGACCACTTTCGTTGGGCAATCACTAGCAATTCGAATGTGATTACAAAAAAGAGTACAAGAAATGCTAATAAAACAAAGTAGAAAGGAAAACTTAAGGAGCAAGGGCGTTGTCGGAGCTTTTGTTAGCGTCATTTGGAGAGGCAAAAGCAATGGGAGAGATGTTTTTAAAGCTCCACCCACAGGGCTTCTTTTATATCTTTACTCGATCCCTTCCAGGTCGGGATGCTCCACGTGGTGAGGTGACGCAGAGGATAAAACTTGCCTCCGGGCGCCGGATCCCTTCCAGCGCTCGGACCGTGCCGGATCGGGCCCCGGACCACCTTTTCCGAGATTCCTTCTCCTGCAAAACAAGGTTAGTCCGAGGCAAAATATACCTTGACAGATTGTTAGCACAATGAATTAACAGAAAAAGTATGACTTAGATTCCTTCGAGACCGGAATCTAGTCACGATCTCGACTTAGATATCCGAAATGGATCTAAGCGGATTGACGCCTAATGTTCCCTTCCAGAACGTCCTCGCAATCACTCCCCTCCTGACTTACCTTACTTACGCCGTCCCTTGACCGTCTGGACTTCTCGCCGACTATCCGGTCGACCCGTCGACCTAGTTGGACTTCTTGCCAGCGTCCGGTCAGCCTCGACCGCTTGGACTTCGTGCCGACTATCGGTCAATCGACCTACTGCGTGCCGACATCCGGTTAGCCGTGACGGACTTATCCTGCACACTCGATCAGAGTGTTAGATCAACAATAAACCTAACTTAATCTATTTGTCATTCATCAAAACCTGGGTTGAATCGTTAGTGCCAACTGTTAGGACCGAAAAGTAGCTAGAGGGGAGGGGTGAATAGCTCTTCGCGTGCTCGTCGTCGGCGTTGCTTGTTTCTTCAAAGATGCGCAGCGGAAAATACAGAAACAAACCACACACACAAGAGGTGACTAGTCCAAGGATCCACACCTACACACACACCCTCCACTAATAAAACTCTCCTTTATGGTAACTACCAAGGGCAGAGAAGCCCTACAAGACTCAATACAAGAAGAAAGGGAAAGGTAATGAAATACAAGCTTACAAGCTTACAATGAGAGCAAAACTCTAACCCTAGTTTCTTCTTCTTGCTTTGATCCACCTCTTGACTTGGAAGAACCTCCAAGAGCCTTCAAGAACTGGCCATCTCGAGCTTGAGAAGAGCTGTGGAGAGGCTGGTGAAGATCTGAAATGAATCGGTGAAGAGATGCCGCAGCCATCGCACGCCTGCAGCTCAAATACGACGCAACAGTCGGATCCCGATCGATTCGACGATCGGGGAGGCTTTGGATCGATCCACGGATCGATCCAGAGCGCCTCTGTGCTCTGGAGAAACCAGAGGCTCTCTGTTCGCTGGGAAAGGCCTGAATCGATCCACTGATCGACCCAGCTCCTGGATCGATCCACTGATCGACCCAGCTCCTGGATCGATCCACTGATCGATCCAGCTCTTGGTTTTTGCCCAAAACCAAGTCCCAAGCCTCTCAATCCAACATTCGGTCAACCTTGACCTATTGGTATATCATGCCTAGCATCTGGTCACTCCCTTGACCTGCCAGGACTCCCCACCAAGTGGCCGGTCAATCCCTTTGACCCACTTGGACTTTTCTCTTTGTGCCAAGTATCCGGTCAATCCCTTTGACCTACTTGGACTCTCACCAAATGTCTGGTCAACCTTGACCCATCTGGATTTCTCTTGCCTGGCTTCACTCACCAGGACTTTCCCAATTGCCTAGCTTCACTCACTAGGTCTTTCACCTGGCTTCACTCACCAGGATTTTCTTCCTGCCTAGCTTCACTCACTAGGTCTTTCACAATTGCCTAGCTTCACTCACTAGGTCTTTCACCTGACTTCACTCACCAGGATTTTCTTCCTGCCTAGCTTCACTCACTAGGTCTTTCACAATTGCCTAGCATCACTCACTAGGTCTTTCACCTGGCTTCACTCACCAGGATTTTCCTCCTGCCTAGCTTCACTCACTAGGTCTTTCCTTCTGCCTAACATCCCAGTTAGGACTTCCCAGTCAAGTATCCGGTCAATCCTTGACCTACTTGACTCTTCTTCAATCAACCTTGCATTGTCAAACATCGAAACCCAAACCAAGACTCAAGCTTGGTCAACCAGGTCAACCTTGACCTGAGGGATGTTGCACCAACAATCTCCCCCTTTTAGATGTTTGACAATACCAACACTATCACTTACAATACCACATGTAAGTTAGGCTAATCCCATAGCCTAAACCTTCTTCATGCCGCTGGGTAATGAATACATAAGTTAAGCCCTTCATTCTCCTCCTAAGAGGGCAAACTCCCTCTAGGTAATAAAAGGCTAACTTATTCCCTTTCATTCTCCCCCTATTGGCACACATCAAACAATGCCCCATTTTTGGGCACACATCAACAAATTCACTTGTTGAAAACTCTCCCCCTGAAGAGTTGCTCATCGTTGTTCACAACTTCACTCGTTGTGATTAACACGATAATGAAGGTCCCATACCCTTCATTATCCTTAACCCTACATTCTTCCCCAATGTAGGCAAATGCCCATCCTTGAGCATTATCCACTTGAAATCACTTGAACAATGAGGATATCCACTCCCCATTAAAGTTCAAACGCTCAACCTTGAGCATGTTCTTAACGGAAGGTTAACCACCTTCCAGGGTTCATGAAAAATAATTTTCATGTCTTTAAAGAGTTCCTCCCCCTAAAGACATGGTGGTAACTTCTGTCATTGCATCAACTGTAACGTCCCAACTCCTGGGTACTAATCTGTGAGCCGGATCGCTACATTAACTACTGAAGCTACTGTACAGAAAACTGGGTAAAATAAAATTTCACTAACTGACTCGGTTAGTCTGACAATTGATACACCCATGCTGTTATAAGGAAGGATTCAAGACCCTTTCCGGTTGGTGTACATGTGCTAAGGAGGATACTTGACCTCCCATCTGAGCTAGGAACTCAGAATTAACTTCCCAGCTAGCTGCTGATCGATCCACGGATCGATCAAACTTACTACGATTCTGTGCGGTGTGTCTGGATCGGTCTGCGGACCGATCCAGGCACCTGGAAACGCTGGATGCTCTCTGTTCGGTGTTGGATCGGTCGGACGACCGATCAGATAGCATACTGTATGCCTCTGGATCGGTCGGCTGACCGATCTAGGATCCTGATACTGCAACGGATCGGTCGGCAGACCGATCCAACTCTGATACGAAATCAGAGTTTCTGATTTCAGAACTTTCAGGCACTGGAACGTACCACAACTCACAGACATAGTTTCTAGATATATGAAAAACAATCTAACGTTAACCTACATGCGTCCTAAACTGAACAAACTGAATAGTGCATAGTTTTACTGGATTAAAACATTTACCAGCTAAGGATTTAAACCACAAACAAACTAACAATGTAAATACTGGAATTAAGCTGTTTCGACCCCTAGGATCTTTATTCCAAACCCCTTGCACACACACACCTCCATAGCATTGTCCTCCAATCTACTTTTCCTTTACCTTTATCTGCAGTATAAGAAAAGTAGTACTATAAGCTAAAGAGCTTAGTAAGAAACCATCTACCTCACAAAACATGCAACGATGCAAGTATGGTTTCAAAACATGCTATTTGAAAAGAACATACTGAATATGACAACATGGCATGGCATGTACTGAATTGATCATGGCATACAAACAGATGAGCATAGCATACTGTATCTGAAACTAAGCATACATACTGAACTGGTCATGCATATACATCTAACTGGTCATGAACTCAAATCATGAAACTTAACTGAGATAATCAACTGAAATCGAAACTAAGTTAGTGTTTCCATCACTGATTACATATTTGGAAAACATATATAATAATAGATGAAAATACTAAACATGCTGCTGGGGCCCTGGCAACTGTATTTACTGTGCGCGCATCCCTACGAGACCCGGGATTGCAAGTTCCGAATCCAGCAGGGTTACTAGGTTATCTGAGGGAGTCCAGCCCATGGATATCTGATCCAAGTACAGTGCCATCGAATAAAAGTAAAATACTGAATACTGTTTTATCTTACTTTGCTGTTCTAGGTTATCTGTACCTAGAGCTAGGTTATCTGAACCTAGAGGCTACTGTGGGAGCCCACCCAATGGATATCTGATCCATTTGCTGTAATATCTGATAATAAACTGAGTAAAAATGTTCTAATTCATTTTACATGCTGTTAGGACGCCTATTGGTGCATCCTTCGGAACTGAGCATTCTACCGAACGCTTGGTGTGCACTAAAAGCACACCCTAAACCGAAAACTGTGAAATTACTGAACTAATGCCAAAACTAACAAGCGAGAGCAATTATACTGCAGGTGAGGGGTTTCTTACCTCAATCGCAAGGTTTTCTTACGATTCTATCCGCTAGTTTTTCCGAAAAACTGCTCCATTCGAGGAACCGCTTACGTCCTCGCGTTCCTCTCGCTGTTGTCGCTGGAAAGTGAACACACGATCTTAGGGAAGGAACCCTAGGTTTCCCTTGCTTTGTTTTTCTGCGCCGAGAGAAAGAAACGGGAGAGGGAGAGGGTCTCGGTGAGGGTTTGGAGAAGGTCACGAACCAATTAGAAATAAACCAACCCACTTAACCCTCCTATTTATATCATGTGGTAATTCCGGTCTAACTCTAATATAAATATAAATGTTTCTCCTTTCTCTCAGCACGGCCCTGCTGGGTTCACTGGTTACTAACATTATCCCTTAAATCATAGGTCTCGGGTTCGACTCCCGCTTAGGCCGTTTTCGTTCCCAATTCTTTTTGCTACTTCCGATACTCGTAAAATTCCGGAAAAATATCTAAAAATTCCACAAAAATCATAGAATAATTCTAAAATAAATTCAGGATTTTTTCGGGCTTTACATCAACAATGACTTGGAATCCCTAAAGCTTTAGGAAACCTAATTTTAGAAGTTTTGAGGTTCAAATATTCAAAATTTGAAACAAACCTCAACCTAAACTTCAACTTAGCCTTCCTTAACCAATCCATCCTTGTTTTCCATATGAAAACACCCTTTTTATGTATACAAATGTATTTTCAGGGGTTTGGAATGGTTACCTAGACTAAAATAGGTTCAAAGATGCTGAGATCAGGCCTTCTCAGCCAAAATCAGCAACTTGGATCGATTGGAGTTGGGTTCCAATCGATTGAACCCTGAAGAATCGATCCACTGATCGATTCAGTCTTCTTGGATCGATCGGCTGATCGATCCAGCGAGCTTCTGCTCGTGAGAAATGCCTTCTCAATCGATCGAATGATCGATTGAGGCACTTCAATCGATCCACTGATCAATTGGAGGCCTGAAATTGCTGAAATTCAATTTCAGCCAATTTCAGAAACCCCTAGAAAATTCTACAAAATTTCAAAAATCGTATAAATTTGTGTAGACATTATTTAGGGTATAACTTTTCATGGAAAAATAGTTTTATATGAAAATACATCATATTTTCAAAGATTGACACAAACTTGAGAACTTGCAGAAACTTTAGTGTTTTCTTCAAGTTTGTATCTAACTATTCAATGGTGATTACTATCAAAAGATAGACTTCACCAGGGTTTTCCAAAATTATTTTAAAATAATTTTCAAAACCAATATCCCATCACATTCCTTGGGCTTAATGCACATAACTTGTACATTAGCTTTCCCAATGATGGGAAAACACATAACTATGTGTTTTGGTGAACCTAAAACTCAAAAGAATGCACTAAATCAACATCATGAGTTTTATTCATCTTCCTAACATCTCACTTGTATCTAATGTTCACTAAAACACATACAAGTCACCTTATAGTCCTTGTGAGATGTGAGATTTTGGTTTTGCCCTATTCTAGGAATCATGCATATCTATCTAGGCATTTTAGAGATATTAGACATCCACCTAGGATGTCACTTGTTAATAAGTGTTGTTAAATGCCATTTGTCCTTAATTACAAGGAATTAAACTTAATGCATGATTATGTTATGGCATACATCAAAAGGAAATAATTTTCAAAAGAAAATATCCTATAACTACATGATGTATGAATGTCATGACATGGTATTTTTGGATTTTTCATAATAAAACATGAATGAAAAAAACATGATGCCATGGCATATAATGGGCAAACAATCATGGCAAGGTTTAGCATAAATAAAATATACCTAAATTACCTTTCTAAGTATCCTTAACCACTTAGCTAACTCAAAATATACCATTTGTTATAACTTAAAACGTTAAACCTAGATTGCCCTAAATGCTTCAAAGAAATGCCAAAACCTAAATTGACATTTCTATTTCTCTTGATTTGTTTATGCCACTTAAAAATTAAGCATATCCCTAAATGTTGGCATATTCCATTTTTCCTCAAGAGTAATCACATAAATCAAGGCCCAGATTGCCTTAAATTTCTAAGAGAATACCAAAATCCCAACTTGGTATTTCTCTAGGTTTTCCCAATTTATGCCATTTTAAGATAAACTCAAATTTTCCACCATTAGGCACATTTTACTCTTCCAAGGAGTAAATAATAATTCCATTTCATTTTCAAAGGTTAACAAAAACCTTGAAAATGCTCCTTGAGTGTCAATTTCCTCAAAGTTGGGTTAACTACCCTTCTAATCGGAGTTGACACTCTCTAACCCATCTATGGGATAGAGAAGATGCTCCTAGGAACCCAACACCTATTGGTGCTCCTTGGATGCTCTAGGTACTCACTAGGGATAACTTCCCTAGATACCTTCCTAGTGACCTTGTTGGGCTTCTTAGAAGCATTGGTCACATTTTCTAGGTCAACTCCAGGGATAGCCTCCCTTGTGGCCTTGTTAGTGACTTTCTTAGACTTCTTAGAAGTCTTAATCACTTTGGTTGCAAAGATACTTCTAGGGATATCTTCCCTTGTATCCTTGACTTGACCTCTAGACTTAGGGGTTGTTCCATAACTATATGGAACCCTATGATAACTAGACACATCTTTTTTGCTTTGGGTTTGTATCCCAAACCTCTATGGCCATTTGATGGCTTTTGTACCCCTAAACCTAGGTTATGCTCATTTTGCCCTAATAGGATATTTTCCAATTTTTTTAGGGTCTTTTCTAATTTATCAAGTCTTGACCTCAAGACTTGTTTTTCCCTCACTAAGTCCTTAGTATTTGATTTTTCATTTGATCCATGAGCATTTTTATTCTTGGGCTTGTATCTATTATCCTTAGTGTTCTTGCCCAAATGTCTATCTACCTTCCTAACCTTAGGTTGGGTATTCTTGGCATGTAGGGCCACATGCTTTTCCTTAATGCCCTCATGCTTTCTATTCTTATGGTAAATTGCATTAAAATGATAAAACTTAGAACTATCATGCTTTTTACCATAACATAAAGGGGTAGGCTCAATAAATGTTACCTTCTTCTTTACCTTGGAGGCTCCCCCTTGACTAGTGCCTCCTTGAGCCTTGACCATCTTCTTCCCCTTGGGGCATTGACTTCGGTAATGCCCTTTTTGTTGACACAAGAAGCACACAATGTGCTCCTTGCTCTTCTTTGTCCCGGGGGTGGTCTCCTTGGGCTTCTCCTTGCCCTTTTGTGTCACTTGACCCTTCTTCTTGGCCAAGTTGGGACACTGGCTCTTGTAGTGCCCACGTTCCCTACATTCAAAGCATATAATATGATTTTTATTATTAATTGAAATGTTTATACCTTTTTGTGTAGGGATGGCACTTTCTCCTTTGGATCCGGAGGTAGAAGCTTCCTCTTGAACCGAAGATGATACTCCTCCAATAGATTTGACTTGACTTGTGGAGGTGGCATCGTCTTCTTCTTCTTCACTTGACCCGGATGTGGAGGCCTCTTCTTGCTCCGGGTTCATTGATCTACACTCCCCATCAATCCTAGAGGTGGAGGCTTCATCATCTTGTACATGGAACAAGGAGTATGCTCCCTCCTTGTTCTCTTCATTGCACTCCCTTGAAGATGAAGCTCTTTCTTGGACTTCTTCTTCGGAGATTGAGCATCTCTCAACCTCGGAGTCCTCCTCTTGGTCTTGCTCCAAAGAGTCACCCTCTCTGGATTCTTCTTGCTCTTGTACAGTGGAGGGGATCTCTTCATGAAGCTTGGCCAATTTACTTCACAATTCCTTTGCATCTTCAAATTCTCCAATTTTGCAAAGGATGGTGCTTGGCAATAGATTGACCAAAAGCTTGGTCACTTTGTCATTGGCCTCGCACCTTTGAACTTGCTCTTGGCTCCACTTGCTCCTCTTGAGAACTTTGCCCTTTGAGTTTGTTGGAGTCTTGAAGCCTTCCATAAGAGCAAACCATTGCTCTATCTCCATCATAAGAAAATTTTCGATTCTTGATTTCCAAGAATCGAAGCTCGTGGAAGTGTATGGTGGAGCCACCCTTGTGTCAAATCCAAGTCCATCTTGGAATTGCATCTTGAAGTTGAGCTTCTTGAAATCTTTGACTTTTGATGAATTTGCTTCAACTTCTTCACCCTCTAGCTTTGCTTGTTTTGTTTGCCCCTTCCGGCGATGATTCCGGTGAAGAGCGACCTTGCTCTGATACCACTTGTTAGGACCGAAAAGTAGCTAGAGGGGGGGTGGGGGTGAATAGCTCTTCGCGTGCTCGTCGTCGGCGTTGCTTGTTTCTTCAAAGATGCGCAGCGGAAAATACAGAAACAAACCACACAACGCTAACAAAGTTGGTTTACTTGGTATCCACCTTACAAGAGGTGACTAGTCCAAGGATCCACACCTACACACACACCCTCCACTAATAAAACTCTCCTTTATGGTAACTACCAAGGAGCCGACTACAAGACTCAATACAAGAAGAAAGGAAAGGTAATGAAATACAAACTAAGCTTACAATGAGAGCAAAACCTAACCCTAGTTTCTTCTTCTTGCTTTGATCCGCCTCTTGACTTGGAAAACCTCCAAGCTTCGAAGATCTCGAGCTTGGAAGAGAAAGGAGAGGCCGGAAGATCTAAGATCGGAAATGAAGGTGAAGATGCATGCACCATCACACGCCGGCTACTAAATCTGACGCCATCGGATCCCGATCGATAAAACTCCCAATCGATGGGAGGCTTTGGAGATCGATCCCGACGATCGAGGGGCCCTGCATCGGACGGATCCACGGATCCACCGATCGCTACCGAGGCTACTTCAGCTATCAAATACCGGCGATCGTCTCACGGGCGATCCACGGATCGGGCTCTCTGGCGGACGATGACGCGGAGGATCGTAGATATCGACCGGCTCTGGATCGATCCGCGGATCGATTGATCGATCCAGCTTCTGGATCGATCCACTGATCGATCCAGCTCTTGGTTTTTGCCCAAAACCAAGTCCCAAGCCTCTCAATCCAACATTCGGTCAACCTTGACCTATTGGTATATCATGCCTAGCATCTGGTCACTCCCTTGACCTGCCAGGACTCCCCACCAAGTGGCCGGTCAATCCCTTTGACCCACTTGGACTTTTCTCTTTGTGCCAAGTATCCGGTCAATCCCTTTGACCTACTTGGACTCTCACCAAATGTCTGGTCAACCTTGACCCATCTGGATTTCTCTTGCCTGGCTTCACTCACCAGGACTTTCCCAATTGCCTAGCTTCACTCACTAGGTCTTTCACCTGGCTTCACTCACCAAGATTTTCTTCCTGCCTAGCTTCACTCACTAGGTCTTTCACAATTGCCTAGCTTCACTCACTAGGTCTTTCACCTAGTTTCACTCACCAGGATTTTCTTCCTGCCTAGCTTCACTCACTAGGTCTTTCACAATTGCCTAGCTTCACTCACTAGGTCTTTCACCTGGCTTCACTCACCAGGATTTTCCTCCTGCCTAGCTTCACTCACTAGGTCTTTCCTTCTGCCTAACATCCCAATTAGGACTTCCCAGTCAAGTATCCGATCAATCCTTGACCTACTTGACTCTTCTTCAATCAACCTTGCATTGTTAAACATCGAAACCCAAACCAAGACTCAAGCTTGGTCAACCAGGTCAACCTTGACCTGAGGGATGTTGCACCAACACTAACCGCACCAACACCTAGGACCTAAGGTTGCCGCCCCTTAGGGTTTTCCTCCACCTAGGGTTACCGTCCCCTAGGACCTAAGGTTGCCCCCCCTTAGGATTTTCCTTCACCTAGGGTTACCACCCCCTAGGACCTAAGGTTACCCCCCTTAGGATTTTCCCCTACCTAACCGCAGGTAGGACTTTCCTGAAACCTTATTTAACCACATTAGATAACAAGGAATCTTAACTTTGAATCCCTTTGCCATTATCAAAACTGAGGTTCGATCGTCGGATGCTTACTGCACCAACAATCTCCCCCTTTTTGATTATGGCAACCGAAATTCAAAGTTAAGTAAAAATGCAATAAAGATACGCATAAATAAGCACAGACATAAATAAAGCATAGGCACACTCACAACAAAATTTTCATTTTAATTTTCTTTGAATTTTAATTTATAATTTTCTTTGAATTTCTTCCTACTCTCCCCCTTTGCAATATATCAAAATACCCAAGAGAGTGAAGAAAATCTAGGCCTTAGCTTAACTTTCAAAGATAATTTTCAATCTTATCTTTCAAGGAAAAAATTAAAGGGTTAAGCATACTTTTGATAAACACATAGTTTTTCTTGTAAGACTTTTAGCTAGGTGAAATCATAATTTTGAAAGCAAAATTCTTCCTTTAGTTTGAGAGATACTTTTAGCTGAGATAAAGTTATTTTGTCTTTAAACAGTAGTTTATCAAATTTTTGTGATTTCAAAAAGATTTAGTTTTTCAAAAAAAACTGTTTTGATGAGATTTTGAGAATGCTTTGGAAAATACTTAGCATTTTCAGCAGAACTTAGCATTTGAAAACAATTGCTTTGAGAGACACTTAGCTAATTTTTTTTTTAAACACTTTAAAAAGTACTTAGCTAAATGTTTTTGAAAAAAAAATATTTAGCTAAATTTGAAAATACTTAGCTATGTTTTCAGCTTAAAAATGATTGCGTTGAGAAAATATCTTGCCAAGTAGCTAAGTTTAGAAAATAATTTAACTAAGTTTAGTTAGAGAAAACTTAATTAAGTACTTAGCTTTGAAAACATTTAGCTTATAGAGGAGTTATAATTTGAAAGTCAGGTCATAAATAATTTTAATTTTAAAGCTAAGTTAAAAATAGCTTGAATTTTCGAAGATATGCCAAAAATAGTTTTTAATTTCGAGGTCAAGTCAAAATTTTTTTTAAAGAAAAATTAATTTTAAAACCGACTCAAAATCACTCCCCCTTAATTAATGCCTTAATAAATTTTTGAGTTCAGGAATTCAAGCATGAGAGGTTAAAAAATTATTTTCCTAATTTTCCATTTCACTCATTCTAGATTAACAAGCATATTTAGCATATGAGTGAGTATGAGATGGAGTTTACTTTAATTTACAACATTGAAAATATCATTTAGAGTTCCAAATAAGTGACCATTATTTTGAAGATTTAAAAATTAATTTAGTTTAAAATTTCAAAGAATTTAATAACTTCCGAAAAGGATTTTGAGATTAATTTTTCAGAGGATATTTCAAATGATTTTTCAAATAATTTTTTAAAATGATTTTGAAAAGATTTTTCAAATAATTTTAAAAATAATTTTGAAATTAAGTTTTAAAGATTTTGAAAAGATTTTTCAAATAATTTTTTAAAAGAATTTTAAAAGATTTTGAAATGATTTTGAAAAGATTTTTCAAATAATTTTAAAAGAATTTTAAAAGATTTTGAAATTAAGTTTTTTTAAAAAGATTTTGAAATTAAGTTATTTTTAAAAATATTTTGAAATTAAGTTTTTTTTAAAAAAGATTTTGAAATTAAGTTTTTTTTTTTAAAAGATTTTGAAATTAAGTTTTTTTTAAAAAAGATTTTGAAATGATTTTGAAAAGATTTTTCAAATAATTTTTTAAAAGAATTTTAAAAGATTTTGAAATGATTTTGAAAAGATTTTTCAAATAATTTTAAAAGAATTTTAAAAGATTTTGAAATTAAGTTTTTTAAAAAAGATTTTGAAATTAAGTTTTTTTTAAAAAGATTTTGAAATGATTTTGAAAAGATTTTTCAAAATAATTTCAAAAGAATTTTAAAAGATTTTGATATTAAGTTTTTTTAAAAAGATTTTGAAATTAAGTTTTTTTTTAAAAAGATTTTGAAAAGATTTTTCAAATAAATTTTAAAAGAATTTTGAAATTAAGTTTTTAAAGATTTTGAAAAGATTTTTCAAATAATTTTAAAAGAATTTTGAAATTAAGTTTTTTAAAAAGATTTTGAAATTAAGTTTTTTTAAAAAAGATTTTGAAATTAAGTTTTTTTTTAAAAAGATTTTGAAAAGATTTTTCAAATAATTTTAAAAGAATTTTGAAATTAAGTTTTTTAAAAAGATTTTGAAATTAAGTTTTTTTAAAAAAGATTTTGAAATTAAGTTTTTTTAAAAAGATTTTTAAATTAAGTCTTTTTAAAAAGATTTTGAAAAGATTTTTCAAATAAATTTTAAAAGAATTTTGAAATTAAGTTTTAAAGATTTTGAAATGATTTTGGAAAGATTTTTCAAATAAATTTTAAAAGAATTTTGAAATTAAGTTTTAAAGATTTTGAAATGATTTTGAAAAGATTTTTCAAATAATTTTAAAAGAATTTTGAAATTAAGTTTTTTAAAAAGATTTTGAAATGATTTTGAAAAGATTTTTCAAATAATTTTAAAATAATTTTGAAATTAAGTTTTTTAAAAAGATTTTGAAATTAAGTTTTGAAATAATTTTGAAATTATGTTTTTAAAAAGATTTTGAAATTAAGTTTTGAAATAATTTTGAAATTATGTTTTTAAAAAGATTTTGAAATTAAATTTTAGATTTTTTAAATAACTATCAGTTTGAATTTTTAAAATTCCTTAGTCATCTCACCATCTAAATTTTCAATCAGGGAATCCTATAATTTTTGTGAGTTGTATTGAGGTTCAATTTAAGGGTTTTGTTTAACTTTGTGTTAGATTCAGGTTTAGCTTTGGGTTCAAGAAGTAAGCATTCTTTGGATAAACTTCTGGGCTATGGTGAGTCACAAGGAACTCATTAAAGTAACCATGCCTTCGAGGTTTTCCAAATAGTCCTACCCATTGAACTTAATACTAAACTTTGGTCTAACTAGTTAGGATCCATTTAAGGGTAGCTTCGGTTAGTTCCACTTGGCCAAATGCACCAGGTCGAAGCCATATCTTCCTAGACATACGATGCCCAAGCTTCCCTAACGTACTATCATCCAAAAACTTCACCAGTACCGTTGGTTAAGTTAAACCTAACTCATTTTAATCCAACCTTAATTACCCTGCCGGGTAATCTACTCTTGTTTACCCTTATCGGGTGGATTAATTTCGGAGGTGCCAGCTATTCTGGAGCCTCCTCCTATGTTATTGATTTACGCTTTATTAAGTTAAGTAAATAAAAGGTACTTGATTATAACTTGGTTTGTACTGTTTAAGTTTTACTTTAGATTTATAACCCAAGTCTAGATTTCGTGATTTGACTAAATTATTAACAATCTTCTCTAATTTATCAATTTTATCTTTTAAAATATTATTTTGTATTTCTACTTTTCTAAGAGTTAATTTCTTATTTTTATTTGAATTAATTTTGTTCATTACATTATTAGCATGCATATCTAATTTTGAAGAGAAATCTATACTAGAGCAAGCAAGATTAGTTAAGCTAGTGCGATCATGTGTTGCAAAAACTAGATTTTCATATAATGTAAATGTACTAACCTTGATTTCTCCCTCTGGATTCTTGGGTCTTCTTCCTGGGCATTGTCTTTTGCAGTGACCCATTAGTTTGCATTTGGAGCATTTGATGTATTTCTTCCCTCTCCTGATCATTTTCTCCTTCTCCTCCGATTGTGCCGGTCGAGTCTTACGAGTGGGGCATTCGTTTCTATAGTGCCCTCTCTCCCTACACTTAAAACAGATTATGAGAGATTTACAATTTGAATTTATAATTTTACCTTTTAGATCCGTGATAGGATCCTCCCCCTTGACTGTTGCCATTTCAAATTCTGACTCAGATTCAGATATCTCGTCTTTGGCCATCAGTGCTCTGATATTGGTTTACTCTGATTCTTCTGAGTCTGGTTCGAAGGTTGACTCTGAGGATTCAATTTCAGATTCGGACTCAAGTTCTTTTCGATCTTCTAACTTTGAAGGGATCTCATAAAGCTTGAGCACTTTCTCCCAAAGCTCCTTAGTATTGTTGAACTTTCCAACTCGATCAAGATCTGAATTTGTTAGTCCGCACAGGAGAATGTAAGTTGCTTTTGCATTTGCCTCGAATGCCCTTATTGTTTGTGCATCCCACTTGTCACAGGTGATGAGTACACCTTCTTTGGTGGGGAGAGTGAATCCAATAAGGACTATGGTCCATATTTCTGCTTCGGTCTTTAATTGATGCTCCACCTGGTCTTTCCAGTATCTGAAGTTCTCGTCAGACAACAGTGGTAGGCATGTGGAGTTGTACCCATCTTCGTAGGCCATTAGAAGGAATCTCGTAAAATAAACACAATAAAACTTGTTCCAAGACATAGTCTTGGATTAGTAGTGCGGGAACGAAATAAAGATAGTAATTCAGGAATTTCAAAAAAAATAATAAAATATTATTAAAATATTATTAAAAAAATATTACCACAAATTTTTGAAAACGCAATATTTCGCTAATTCCAACCAATGGTGAAAAGATGAAAATTAATTTTTCAAAAGCAGTTTTGGAGGGAAAAAACGAAAGGCGTGAATGGTGGTTGCACCAGTTCAAAGCGACCTCGCTCTGATACCAATTGTTGGATCGAGACCGCGCTAGAGGGGGGGGGGGGTGAATAGCGCTCGCGACTATTTCGTTTTTCGAATCGGAAAACTATCGGAGTTAAAACGCAGCGGAATAAAAAGGCAAACACACAAACACACAAACACAAAGGAATTTACTTCGTTCGAAGCCTAAGGCGACTCCTACTCGAAGGCCCGCGATCCTTGATCGCTTCCGATGGGCAACAACTATAAGTTCGTTAAAAGTACAATAAAAGATTTACAATTGTAAGCACCAAAGTAAACTATACCGACAATAACAGAATCGAAACTGATGCTCCAGGTCGTCGGTATGTCGCAACAGCACCCCGGAATGATCTTGTTAGTAGCACGTTGAAGAGAGGAAGCCTAGAAGTTGATTCATTGAAGTGCTGGTCGAAACCCCCTTATAAAGGGTGTTCAAGGCGCCTCCATGCTGTCGAATCTTCCGCGTGGATCAAACTTGATCCGGTCGAACTTCATCCCTTTAAGGCATCTTATAACCTGCTCAAGGCGCCTTCATACCCCATGAAGGCGCCTCCATTGAAGCTTACGCGGTCGACTTTGCCCAGGCGCCTCAAGCTCCATGGGCGCCTCGGTATCTATTCCATCCGAGGAAAACATCATTATTTTGTGCAAGATACATTAATCCCAAATATACCTGCAACACAAAGTTAGCACATAAAGCATAATAGAAATGATAATGACAGTGATTTCCAACCGGAAACCCTAGGTCGACCCGACGCCTACTGTTCCCTCTGCAGGGAACGCGTCCTCACCTACTCCACTCAGGAGATTTACCTGATGCCAGTCCGGTCCTCCAGACTGACTGGACTTTCCGCCTAGAGTTACCACCCCCTAGGACCTAGGGTTACCGCCCCCTAGGGTTTTTCTCCACCTAGGGTTACCACCCCCTAGGACCTAAGGTTGCCGCCCCTTAGGGTTTTCCTCCACCTAGGGTTACCGCCCCCTAGGACCTAAGGTTGCCCCCCCTTAAGATTTTCCTTCACCTAGGGTTACCACCCCCTAGGACCTAAGGTTACCCCCCTTAGGATTTTTCCCTACCTAACCGCAGTTAGGACTTTCCTAAAATCTTATTTAACCACGTTAGATAACAAGGAATCTTAACTTTGAATCCCTTTGCCATTATCAAAACTGAGGTTCGATCGTCGGATGCTTATTGCACCAACACACTTCTCTTCTTGAAATATCTTGTAGATTGTATCCTTACTGTCAAATGCAGAAATTCTAAATTTCAAATAGCTACTTTAAATTTTGCTTACAACAAACGCTAATTACTAGCAGTGCAGTGAAGTCTTGCAGTTTCAAAATTTGAATTTGAAGTAATGGTAGGAATTTAATCTTCAACAATGATGTTGAAAATCTAGAGTCATAAATCAGATTCAATCCATGTTTCAGAATTCAATTTCAGAAATTGAAGTTCTAGGAAATCTTCTCTTAATCCATGAAGAGTACAGTTGCAAAAGGATACAATGGATTCTGGTTAAACAGGAATTAAATCAATGAGTTCCAAGTTATTACTGATAAGAAATGGCACATAACTTAGCTTCTAAGAAAATTTTGATGTTTTTAAATTCTAAGAAAATTTTCTCATATATTCTACAAAAGTGCTAAGAATATAGGACTATAATAAGCTCCTCACTGCCAGTTTCACTTGAGAATTGCAATAAGAATTGATGTTCATTTCCTGAAAATTTTAGAAACTATACTCAGTTTTTAGTCTAAAAAATGTGATTTCAGCAGGATGTTTTCCAATTTTGAACAATTTTGGCTTGTTGTAGCTCATTTCCGAAGTAGACACATCAAATTGCAACTTCTATATTCCAGCTTTGCACTTCAATGTCCCTGCAGAATCTATGCAATGATCACTGCAAACTCATTCCGAATTTCTGTCATGTATAAATTTCAAAATTCAATAAGCAACTATGTCCATTAGCTCTCTAAATAGCACTGTCCAGAATTAAACAACTGCAGAATTGTTGCAAAACTTCAAATGTCCAGATCCAGCCTTGTTTAGCAATTCAAATTCCAAAAATTCACAATAATAATTTTTTTCCAGTATTAGCCTTCCACATGTTACTCCTAAATTGATTGCTAAAAGCAATGCAGCACATGAAAATTTCAGGTTCATTCTCATCTCTGCAGAATTTAGCACATCAACATCTTCTTCCAACATGTGTCTCCTAGAGTTTTGAATGTATCAACATAGTATCATGTCTCAAAATCCAAAACAATAATAGCTTACTCTTGACATGATAAAACTCAAGAAATGGATACATATAGCATACAATCCTAAGACCACTTCATTGGCACACAATTGGCACAAATTAGTGTACACAATTTTCAGTTTCAAAATTTCACTAAGCAACTCCATAATCAAGTGATTGTGCCAATATTTCGTGAATCCTTGCAACATCTTTAATATTTCTAGAAATTTATCATCTCATTATCTCTCCCCCACGCTTAAAACCTTGTCCATCTTAGCAATCTAACTCATCAAGGATTCAACCAAAACTCTCAATAAACGAAAAATGACAAGCAAAGAGATCCAAGAATTAGAATGCTAGATAAAAATGTTTCAAGAAAATTGTGGAGAAAGAAATGGAAAATATGTTGGAACAAAAATGACAAATATCCTTTATTTTCATGCATACATATGCCATTGTGATTTTGAAAAGAAGCAAAGCAAGTTCTAGAGTTTCGATTGTCATGAGTACATGTCACACAAAGAGAATAATAGAGTATATGCTTAAAGTGGTCCTCTCTAGGTAATTTTCATGCAATCAAGCTCAATTAATCAAAATAGAATCCACCACCAAACTAACCAATTTCATGTAAGTAAAGCATTCAATCACGTTAAATGACCTAAAATTGATGATCAAATTTAAGAAACTTTTATCATCTTAAAAATATTACTAGAACAATTCCATGGAGACTTTTATTCTAAATGACACGTTGTATACTAAACAAAATGCAAAGTATGGAAGTAAAATGCAAATGTAAAATATGAAACTAAGGAAAGTCACACACAAAGAATTTATTAACAAAGCACGAATTAAAATGCAAAAGAAAGTGAAATTGGAGTCAACTCTCCTTTAATTCCTGGTGGTTGAAGAAGATTTAAAAGAAGTATCCATGCCGGTAATGGAGTAATTGTGGTTCCAATCAAATCCTTCTTATTCATCATTTTTCCTTTCAAAATTCTTTCTAGAGGTCGAAGACGGTTCAGTTCAAGCATCCAATCTGGAAGAAGGTGGTTCAGTTCAAGCATCCACTCCGGAAGCTTATATTCTTCTACAACATCAATAAAAGACAATCTCTCCCACTCACATGTGGGATGAGAAAAGAATAGGAGAATATTAGTCTTGGTAGAAAATGTATCAAGCAATGAATCACATCTGATAAAGTCAATAATTGGTACCTTTATGAAATTTTCTGATGTATTACAAATTATACTCACCTTGTCATGTTGAAAGGTATATGGAGTGGTGATTGTTACCTCCCTTTCATCAAGTAATTGCTCAGGCTTTGGTTTAGGTGAATGTACAACTTCATGTAGTGATTCTTGGGTTCTTGCCTCCCTAGCACAAGTCCCTACACTTACATCCTCTATTCTTGGTGATTCTTGAGGTAATGCTTCCAGTAAGCAATCCCCTACACTTAAATCATCTTCTGCATCTATATCTGTATCATTCACAATATCTAAAGTAACAACATTAGTAGAATCAGAAATTTGAACAACTACATCATCATCACAAATAATACTAGAAAAATTTTACGAAGAAATGGGAGTAGGGTCAGGCCTGATAGAATCTCTACTTTCCATCTCTCCAATGGAGCTTTGTGTTTATAACTGATTGATGGATGATCATTTTGATCTAACTGAATCTATATATTCTATATCCTTGAGAATTGTTACTCTTGATGCTCTCTCATTTGTTGCATAATCTCCTTGACCTTCCATGTTGACTCTTCAATTTGAGGATCGTTCTGTTGAAAAGAATATGACATAAAAGATGTTGAAACCTTTTGAAACCCATATGAATTCTGATAGGCTGGATATGGCTCAATAAATTGTCCTTGTGCACTTTCATACCTGAAACATGAATGATCCACCCAATTAGCATTATAAGCATTAGAAAATGACTCATACCTATTTTGTTGATCCATGTTTGGGTAAAATTGATACTCAGGCTGAAAATACTGATTCTTTATTCCTCCTCCAAAATTCTGAAAATATGGATCCATGCTACTGAAATATCCTATTCTTACATTACAACACTAAACTCAAAATTAGAAAACTCAAGAGCATAAAGTTTTAAACACAATGAATATATGAACATTAAAGAACTTAACAAATTCAGAAACAAACCAACATGAAAATACAAAAAGAAATAAACAATCAAATCAAGAAAGATGTTAACAAAATAAATCAATTAATGCACAATCCAAAATAAACACACACTACTAGTTATGTATCCCCGACAACGACGCTAAAATTTGGCAGTCGTCGTTTTGCATGTCACTAGACGCTCCAAATTAATAAAGATTGGGAACCAAAGTAAACTCAATAAAAGAGATGTAGCAACGAGCCCCGAGTCATATTTTTCCAAGAATAACTAATGAATGTGTGTGAATTCTAGAATTGATTCAAATCAAATTATTACATCAACAAGGTCAATTAAGCTTTTCCATTTGATTCACATTACAAATCAAACTCATCTAATAAAATTGAGAATAAAATAAAAGAAAGGTTATACTCATCTAAACTTGATTCTTTTCCCTCTCATTAAGTATAGAACAATTCAATTCAGATTCTGATTTTTATGCATCATTGAATCAAATGAATCAATTACTATATCTTCAATCTACAACCACATTAACTTCAGATACAATAACTAAAATAAGAGTTCAACATTTAAGGCTTGAAACTAAACTCAATCTTGCATGAACCAAAATAACATTCAACTCCAAATCACACTCATAGATCAAATAATTCTTTCACATCTCAAACCTGCACCATTGAAGCTAATTCATCAACTATCAAAACTTCAATTCACAACCTCAATCAAGAATGTTAATAGAGGTAAATAATGTAAAGATTAAGTGATTCATTCAACATTTAAACTCAATCACTGTCACAACAAATCCAAGCATAGAACAAAGGTTTTCTGAATTAAAGACTTAAAACTAAACATAGATTTGTATTAACAGAAATACCAAATTCAAAGCAAGAGATAGATTGCAAACTAAGTTAGTGGTTGAACATAACTGGAATTGCAGAAATCTTAAGGAGATCAGAATTGCAAGTAAGAAAGTCAGAAATGGAATTGCAAAAAAAACTAAAACAAAGAAGAAATGGTAAGGAAAGGAATCAGATATTCAGATCTGATCATGTATATGGCAAAGTAAGTAACATTCCACATTCAAACCCTAGTCTAAACTCCTTCTCTCTGCCGTGAAGCAAAGATGCTGTTGGGAACGCCCGCAAGCAACCGACGATGAATTTTTGCATTCTCGGCTCATCCAAACATTGATAGCTTGTGGGGAACACCCTCTTCAAGCTCCCAATCCCCTGATTCCACCATCAGTTTAAGATCACCTCTTCAGAATGGAGAACGCCCTCAATTTGCTCGAGGATGAACTTCTCGGAATCAAGATCGCGGAACGGAGAACACCCTCAAACCGTGCCTTGTTCCTTGATTGTTGTTCTCTGGTTTGTCCAAAGCTTGCTGTCGACGAAGGAGCTCAATCTTGGATCTGGAATGTGGAACGGGAGCTACGGGAACGAAGGATAAACAGTGCCGAAGTTGCGAGGAAGAATTGCTGAGCTCACCAAACACTGTAGCTTCTCAAGGATTTTAAATCTTTCTCAAATCTGATCAGACGGTCCAGATTGCTTCGAGTCTTGATCAACGGTGAAAACATTTCAGATCTAGATCAAAACCTCTATATCTTCATCAACGGCTGTGATGTGCTTCCTCTTGGCTTGGATGGACCAGATCCTTGATGGATGACTCAGATCTCTCCGATCTTAAATGGACGGTCCAAATCACTCTAAGGCTTGATCATCTTATTTAGTTTTAAATTTGAGCCCAAATGTGGTCTGATCTGATCGGGCCCATGACCCTTTTGATGCCTACAAAATAATAATCAAATATTAGCATCAAATACCATAATAATAAACTAATTTACAATTAAGTCCAAGATCAAATTCAATTTGCAAAATGTAAAGTAAATATGAGTTTAAATTATGAAAATATCATTAAAAATATACATTATGAATTGAAATAATGTAATAAAATCATGGTTATCAGAAGGCTGCTCGAGGAGAAAATCGGAACTTGGGTTCGAGTGAGCCATTTTCCGGATGGCCGAGATCACCCAAGCAAGCGGAGCCGGAGCGGAAGACCCGGACCGAGGCGAGCTAAACCGGAGCAGAGGTCCCGGATCGAAAAAGTCAATTCTGTTGACTTTCTTGGTCTGGGAGCCCGAAACCATTCCGAGCGCCCGGAACCCTTTCGGGCGCCCGGACCTAGATGTTCAGATCACGATGAACGTGATCTGTACGAGAAGGAATAAAATTTTATCCCCTCCCAGGCGCCTGGAACCCTTCCAGGTGCCCCGACATTTCTCTGTGCTATACTTTTCTTCTATGTTGTTAATGTTGTAAGAGGCTACTCCGCCCGAAGGAGATCTTTGTTGGAACTCCAAGGTTGTTTTGGTGTGATCAACAAGTTAAGTTAGGTCCTGTGTGTTTTTAACCTTGTGTCTAACTATGCAGGAGCTTAGGGGCACAGGTAGTCGAACGGAAGACGCAGCTAGCGAGAAGGATGACACGTGGTGCGCCCGAGGGATGAGGCACTGCGGAAGAGTACATCGGCGGATGAGAAGGAAGCATGCGGTGGTTCCGAGGGGCGAGAAGCCGGAGTGAAAGACTGCTCGAGGAGCAAGAAACGCAGCTAGCGTGAAGGTCGACACGGGGTGCGACTGAGGGATGAAGACTACGGATGAGTACGCTGGCGGACGAGAAGGAAGCACGCGATGATTCCGAGGGATTAGAAGTCGGAGCGGAAGCCTGCTCGAAAAGACCGAAAGTTGGGTTCGGGTGAGCCCTATTCCGGTTGACTTTTTGACCAGATCGTGTCAAACGCGATTTGAATGTTGGGGGATAAAGTTTTATCCCCCCGAGGGCGCTCGAAATCCCTTCGGGACGCCCCGACCAAGGCTATAAACACAGCCTTGGTCCAGAAGCTTTTCAACAACTCAAGCAATTCATTCTTTCTACACTTGTATGCTTTCTCTGTAGTTAAGCTTCTGTTTTCTGCGCTTCATCATTGTAAGAGGCTTCTCCACCTTAAAGAGTTTTTAGTACGATCATTTTCCTTGGATTAATAACCTCCCCGGTTGTAACCAAGTCAAATCTGGTGCCTCGTTTTTTCTAATTTACTTTTTGTTTAGCTAATTTATGCAAGTGTTAGTTTAAGAGTTCGAGAAGGATTTGTTTTTAATTTTCAGGCTATTCAACCCCCCTTCTAGCCGGCCGTCGCGATCCAACAAGTGGTATAAGAGCCGAGGCGCTTCAGGAGGACTAATCGCCAATCGAAGCAAAGATAATGGCCGGACCAAGCATCTACCCGCCGAAATTCGAAGGAGATTTCGCTACCTGAAAAAAGCGAATGTAGGCATTCTTTTCAACTGATTTTGAATTAATTTTAATAATGGAATTTGGCTTTGTAGATCTAGAGGGCAAAGAAAAATATCAATGGACGAAAAAAGAACAGGCCGGCTATGTGGCGAACGATAAAGCAGAATACCATCTGCTAAGCGTTCTTCCGCCACAAGAAGTCAACCGGATCGGGAACTATGACTCGACAAAGGAACTTTGGGAGAATCTCGGACTGTCGAATCTCGGAGAAAAGGTAAGTAACCGAGATTCGCTAAGGTATACTTTAAATTCTTTTCCGAGAAATTCAAAATGGGCATCACTAGTAGATGCCTTTTACATTTCGAAAGATTTAGAAAAAATTACACTAGAAGAATTTTTCTCGACATTTGAAGTGCATGAATCAAGATGTGCAGGTACGAAAGATCCCAAGAACAACATCGGCCTCAAAGCATCGAGAGACGAACCTAAGTCAGAATCTTCTCTCGACGACGCGAAAATGGTAATGATGGTAAGACGGTTTAAAAAGCTTTGTAAATCTAGAACTACTAACCATCCGCAGGGCAGAAAAAAAAGGACCATCCACTGCTACCACTACGACGAAGAAGGGCATGTCAAGGACAACTGCCCCAAGCTGAGGAACAAGGACAAGAAAAAAGGTGAGAAGCCTGTCCAAAAGTGTAAGGTCCTAAAGGCGACGTGGGATGATACGTCGTCTGAATCGGAAGTCGAGGCGTTCTCCTGTAACGACCCAATTTTTCCTATTTCAAGTTCTAAAAGTCCATAAAAATATTTGGAAATACTTTTAAAATATTCTAGAGATTTTTAGGAATTTTTAGAGTATTTTTACGTAATTTTTGGAGGTCGTTTAGTAGGGTTACAAAAAGAAAGAAGTTTTGGAAAAAAATGTTAAAGGTGAGATTCAAACCCACGACCTCAAGTCGGAGTGACCCAAGCAAAACCGGCCCAACCAACTGTGCTAGCAGGCGTTCCTTATTAAAGAAGGAGAAATATTCTAGTTAAGCAGTAGTTAATGATTAGGGAATAAATAGGAAGAAAAATGGTTGCAGCGGAGACTCGAACCCGTGAGCTGCGCCTTAAGCAAAACGCAGCCAACCAACTGTGCCAGCGGCTATTGTTAATTAAGGAAAGAACGGATTATATTTAAGGTATAGTATTTAATAAAATAACCCTAGGTTATAAAAAGAGGTTAAGTTAAGAGAGGAAAACCTAAAAATTTTCTCACGAAATTTCTCTCCTTTTCTCTCCCGACGGCGCGATTCTTCTCTCTCGGGCGAAAAGGGGCGACGGCGCTAGGGCTCATCTCCGGCGGCCGGCGAGGACTTCTTTCCGGGAGTTGTTCACGGATTCGTGGTCTCTTCGTCAAGGAGAACACGCGGATAGGAAGGGATCGCCGAGACCTTCACCTCATCCGAACCCTAGATCTCCTTCCTCTCCTTCGGTTGTAAGTCCAAGCAAATCCCGGTGAGTTGCTACTCACCTGCAGTAGGAGTGGTTTTCGGATTTTGTTTCCCCTTGTTTTTCTTTTGAATCTTGTAGTAAAGGTTGATGTTTTGAGTTTGCTACCACAAATTCTTAGTTTCAGATTTTGTTCATGTTTTTCCTTGCTGCAATGAAAAAAAAACAGCCCCTCTTGGAGCTTGCTGCAGTTCGGATTTTAATGGCTTTGTTTTCCTTGCTATGGATTTCCTTGTACAACATTAAGTATGCCATGTAGATTTTTATGCAACCATTAGCATTTCTGTCACTTCCGTGCCATTTAACAAGAACAAGCGACCATTTACTTTAATCTAAAGTGTGCAGTTTTAGAACCCTTTAGTTACTGCCGTGCATGAATATCCCTCATCTTAAGCTTACTGTTTAGATCTTGGGCAACATATTAGTTTTGATTTCTCCTTGCTAATTACCATACATGAACCGCCCTTATTTTGAGTAGATAGTTTAAGAAGTTTGCTAGTTTAACAAGCATGATTAGATTTTTATTATGTTGGTACGAATATCATTTTAGTTAGATGTTCCTTTGCTATGTAACTAGCACGAACTGCTCTCATTTTGAGTATGCGGTTCAGTTCTTTTGCTACTGCTGTGAGCAGTATAGTGGGTTGTTATTTAAGCACGCATTCTGGATTTCCTTGCTACTTTAACAAGTATGAACAGTCTCCTCATTAACATTGCAGTTGAATTTATTGTTACTGCCATGAGTAGGAACAGATTGCATACCTCAGTTCTAGATAATTTATTTTAAGCATGCAGATTTTATTAAGTTATAATGCAGAATTTAATTAAGTTAGTATGCAGAATTGTGTAGCTTAATATGCAGAATTGTGTTAACTTAATAGGCAACATTTTAGTGTGCAGAATTCATTTACCCTTAGCTGAACATGTGCAGATTTTTGTTTACCCTTAGTTGAACATGTGCAGATTTGTTTTATAAGTGTAGTATGTTGATTTAGTTTTCCCTTTTGCTTTAAGATGGGCAAGAACAGATTATAGTATATACATATATATACATAGCATTTAGTTTAGATTTTCCTTGCTATGATGAGTAGTTATAAGTGAGAAAAGACCAAGGTCTTGATAGGATCCCTAAAGTTTAAGTATTGGGATCAGCAGCACGCCAGGTGCTCAAAGAAATGCCAAGGCATTTTATTATAAGAGAATTGAAGAATAACAAGTATGAGGAAGTTATAGTTAAAAAAAAAAAGTATTTTACTTTTAAAGGGCATGTACCGGACACAAGGTCCAAGGGATGGGCTCCAAGATGCCCCTAGGCACAAGGCCTAGAAGTATCTTAGTAGTTTCGGGATTAGCTACCTCGATTCTTATTAAGAATGCGCGCTAAGTGGTACAATGCCGGGCCCAAAAGAAGTTTATTATTATTTTGAAGTATTAAAGTATAAGTTTTGAAACAAATGAAACGAGCTTCAAATCTGTCTAGAATTAGAAAGTTAGTTTTCTTATTATTTGAAGCATGCAGTAGTAGTTTCAATTGTTTCCTTGCTACTAGATTATTCAGCATGTTTAGCTTTACATGTTTAGTAGTTTTACATGTTTAGAAGTTTTACATGTTTAGTAGCTTTACATGTTTAGTATGCTTCTTTTATAGTTTCATTCTTATGAGCATGATTAGCTATACATGTTTAGTATTTCAGTTAGCATGATTCATTTGCTATATATGAGCATGAGTAGTTTTATATGTTAGCATTCTGTTTTAGCATGTTTTTATTTATATACATGCATATCGAGTTTTTGTGAGTAGATATCGCTCACTAAGCTTTATGCTTATACTGCAGATAAAGGGAAAGAAAAGATACAGTGAAGGAAGGCGACAAGGAGATGCAAGAGGGGTGTGTGATGTGTGGACTATGGAGGTCCTTGGGACTTAGCTAAAGAACTCATTTAGTTTAAGAATTTGTTTAGTTTAATTTCTTATTAAGTTGATAAGAGAATTATGTAGTAAGAGGTCATGTTTTCGGTTTTTCATTATCTGCATGATTTGAATTATTAAACTGCGTGGTTGTGGTTAGTTTTCATTTCTTATTAAACTGCGTGGTTGATTGGAATATATTTCCAGCCGCCTGTGGCTGAGTATATTATGCTTGTAAGTGAGGTACAATCTCTTCCTTCCGATAAACTTTTTAAGTTTGTTAAGTTGCTAACTAAAGACTGCTGCAAGTAAGAAAAAGAAATTAAGAATTTAAAAATAATATTAGCTAAATCTTGCCCTTTAGAAGAATTAGATAAAGTTAAATTAGAAAATAAGAAATTGAAATCAGAAAAGGAAAATCTGAAAATTCAAGTAGATAACTTGAAAAATCGTGCATGCCTATCTAATACAAATTTTAGAAAGTTTAATGATTTAAATTGATATTATAGATATCATCAGGGATAAATTAGGAATATTTCAAGAAAATATGTCCCTAAGAAATTCCTAGTTAATCCAGAAGGTCGGAACCTATATTGGGTTCCTAAGTCTTGTTTAACTTAAATCTTTAATCGAATTTAGAGCTTTCAGCGAGAAAATTAGACATTAAAATTTCTTTATGAGGCTTTATCTAAGGAAGTGGTTGTTGCTCCAATAACCAAGAAGGCCTAATGCCTCACCACGATCTGGAAGCCAAAATATTGAAATAAAATATTTAATTAACTTTCTGATAAAAACATTAAGATTAAAATTTAATAATGCTTTGAAAAGTTTTTTAAACATTTTTTTTTTAATTTTTTTTAGCATAAAAAGTTTCCTGAAATTAGAAATTTCGGCTTAAAATATTTACTTAGAAAAATTTTCAATTTTTTTACTTAGAATTTTTTTTTCATAAAACTTTTACATAAAAGTTAAAAGTTTTTTCTGATATTTTTGCTTAAAATCTTTACCTAGAAAAATTTTGAAACATTTTTTAAGCCAGAATTTTTTAAAAATTCTCTTACTTAAAGCCGTACTTAAGTAAGAGATTGGCCCCTTTGTGAAGGAGATTGGCCGGCCCCTTTGGCTGGGTCACCAAGCCATGGGCCGACCTCTTCTTGGACACCAAGAAGGGCTTTATATGGGTGGACTTGAGGTTTTAATGAGGCTACGACAGGGACCTAGAGGAGAAATTGGTTTTGGCCTTCCGATAAGCTTGAGTATCCTATGTTCGCCCCGAACATACAACTCAAGTTCATCAATAATAACTCATTCCACTAGAGAGTTATTATTGCACTACCGCACCAATCCCAAATTACATTATGGGCTCCTTCATATATGAGTGTGTTAGTTTCCCTGTGTTTAAGATAACAAATGTCCACTAATTAAGTAAGTTACTGACAACTCACTTAATTAATATCTAGCTCCAAGAGTAGTACCACTCAACTTCATTGTCATGTTGAACTAAATCCACCTGCAGGGTTTAACATGACAATCCTTATGAGCTCCTCTTGGGGACATTCTCAACCAAGATAACTAGGATACAGATTCCTTCTATAATCAACAACACACACACTATAAGTAATATTATTTCCCAACTTATCGAGCCTATTGATTTATCGAACTAAATCTCACCCTTTAATAAGTTAAAGAAATAAATACTAAATATATGTGCTTGTTATTATATTAGGATTAAGAGCACACACTTCCATAATAACTAAGGCCTAGTTCTTTTATTAAGTCAGTATAAAAAGAACTTACCTAAAATGGTCCTACTCAATACACTTAGAGTGTACTAGTGTAATTTATTAGTCAAGATAAACTAATATCTAATTACACTACGACTATTCCAATGGTTTGTTCCTTTCCATCTTAGTCGTGAGCAACTGTTTATAATTTGTAAAGAACTGATAACATGATCTTCTGTGTGTGACACCACACACCATGTTATCTACAATATAAATTAATTGAACAACTACACTTAATAAATAAAATGTAGACATTTGACTAATGTGATTTTTTTATTTCATAAATAAATGTTTACAAAAGCTAGGCTTTTAGTATACACTCTAACAATCTCCCGCTTATACTAAAAGACTAAGATGCCATATTTGCTGCCATACATCTGATTCCCATTCCCTCCACATGCCGATCAAAAGCTTTCGCTGGAAGGGCCTTAGTGAAAGGATCTGCCAGGTTATCTGGTGATGTAATCTTGGCAATGACAACTTCTCCTCACTTGACGATGTCTCGTATTAGGTGGTACTTGCGCTCTATATATTTACTTGCCTTATGGGCTCGTGGTTCCTTCGAGTTTGCAACTGCACCGCTATTATCACAATAAATTATGATGATTTTGGGCAAACCAGGAATCACATCTAAGTCCATTAGGAAGTTCCTGAGCCATACAGCTTCTTTAGATGCCTCAAAGGCTGCCACATACTCAACTTCCATTGTTGAGTCTGAAACGCATTTCTGCTTAACACTCCTCGATGTAATAACTCCACCTCCTAAAGTAAACACATAGCCTGATGTAGACTTATTGTTGTCCCTATCTGATTAGAAATCCGAATCCGTGTAACCCACAGGGAGCAAATCGTCTGCTTGGTAAACTAGCATATAATCTCTAGTTCTTCTCAGGTACTTCAATATATTCTTTATAACAGTCCAATGTCCTTATCCAAGGTTACTCTGATATCTGCTAACCATGCCAAAGCATATCAGACACAGTCTCTAAAGCGCATTACATTAGGCTCACCGCGAACACCGCCTTCATGTCCTCTATCTCTTTGATGTCTTGGAGACATCTTTTAGATAAAGCTACTCCATGCCTAAAAGGTAAGAAACCTTTCTTGGAGTTACCGCTAAAGCGAATCATCATATGAAGCTTCGAGATAGGCACAACATCCTTTTTACGATCCCTTATGACTTTGATCCATGTATTCTCCTAAGTTCCTCATATCAAATTGTTTGGACAACCATACCTACGATCCGATAACACTTTGACATTGTTGTCAATTAGAAATGTCATCTCATATAGTACAAGAAATACCACCACACTTCTATATACATAAGACTCAGGACCTCTGAAATAAATCCATATGGTGATTACTCGTTAAACCGGATGTTCCAAGATCTTGAAGCTTGATCGGTCCATAAATGGACCGATTCACATCGTACTAGTGCTCTTTGCCTTTTTCATGAATCCTCTCGTTGCTTCATAGATGTTTTCTTGACTGCTTATAAAGTAAATTTGTATCTTGACATCCATTTGCCAAATCTCATAATCCATATGAGCGGCAATGTATAAGAGTATTTGGATAGACTTAAGCATAGCTACCGGCGAAAAACTCTCCTCATAATCGATTCTCTCTTTCTGAGTATACCCTTTCGCAACAAGCCTTGCTTTGAAGGTTTCTACTTTCCCGTCTGTCCATCTTTTCCTTTTGTAGATCCACTTGCATCCAACGTCTTTTACACCATCTGGTGGATCTATAAGCTCCCAGACCTTATTAGAATACATAGACTCTATTTCAGAATTCATTGCCTTTTGCCAAGATACTGCATCTTTATTTTGGAGTGCTTCGTCATATGTCCGGGGATCAGGTTCATGTTTGCCCGGGATCAAGTCTGAAGACTCTCCCAAAAACATGAATCTTTCAGGTTACTTTACAACCCTCCCACTACGACGAGACACTGTCTCTGGTTGTGTATCATGTGTGACACGTGTTGCAGTCTCTTGTGGTACTTCATCTTGTACCGTTGGTACTAAAGTAGACATGTCCTCTCTTATTTCTTCTAGTATAATTTCACTCATGGGCTTATGGTTCATTATATAATCTTCCTCTAAAAATCGAGCATTGGTGCTTACAATGATCTTCTGATTTTTAGGATTATAAAATAAACCCCCTTTCGTTCCCTTAGGATATCCCACAAACGTACGTGATTCCAACTTGTCAATATCTTCCTTGACACATGTCTTTGGACTACCCATATCCGGATATGATTCGGACTAGGCTTACACCCATTCCATAATTCCATGGGTAGAAGGCTATTTTAGAAGGTACTATATTGAATGTATCTGTTGTTTCAGGCATATCCCCAAAATGAATTTGGTAATTCGAATAACTCATCATCGATATAACCATTTCCATAAGAGTCATATTCCTTCGCTTACACCATTACATTGGGGTGTACGGTCCGGAAATTGGGATTGGATCTCAACTTCTGATAAGTAGTTCCTAAACTCTCCAAAGAGGTATTCGCTACCACGGTCAGACCGTAGTGTCTTGATACTTTTACCAAGACGTTTCTCCACATCAGCCCTATATTCTTTGAACTTATCAAAGCATTCAGACTTGCGACGCATCAGGTAAATGTATCCGTATCTTGAATAATAGTCTATAAAGGAGACAAAGTATTCATAACCACCTCTTGCCTGGATAGACATAGGACCACACAAATAAGAATGAACCAGTTCTAACGCATCTTTGGCTCTATACCCCTTGGCCTTAAAAGGTCTCTTGGTCATTTTACCTTCCAAGCAAGATTCACAGATTAGAAAGTTTTTCAACTCTAATGTACCCTAGAGTCCATCGGCTATAAGCCTTTGAATCCTACTTAAGTTAATATCACCAAACCTTAGATGCCAAAGATATATTTGGTTCATTTCCGAAGGTTCTTTTCTCTTATTAGAGTTAGAAGATGTGTTATTAATTTCCATTTGTTGCTTTATGGGAGAAATTGGATTTAATGTATATAAATTGTCAACCAATGCACCAGAACAGATAATAACTCTATTTCTCTTTATAACCACATTGCTATTAAAAGAAATAGAATATCCATCCAAATACAGTTTAGAAACTGAAATTAAATTTTTTCTAAAACTGGGTACATAAAGACAATTTATTAAAACCAAACTTCTATTCCTATCAAAAGATAAGTAGACGTCTCCCACTGCAACAACCGCCACCTTAGTAGCATTGCCCATGTAGACAGTTATCTCTCCTTCAAATAGTCGTCGAGTTTCCTGGAACTCCTGCAAAGAGTTGCATACATGATTAGTGGCTCCCGTATCTACACACCAGGTGCTGGTAGATAACATCGCTAAACATATTTCAACTACTAGAGAATGAGATATACCTTTATTGTTCTGATTCCTACGAGGACAGTCCACCTTCCAATGTCTTTACTGCTTGTAGATGAAGCACTTGCCCTTCGGCTTCTTCATTCCAGCTTTTTATCCTGTACCTTGAGGTTTATTCACCTTCTTTACTGAAAAGACCTGTTTCTTCTTCTTCTTACCTTTCGACTTAGAAGTAGAATCATTTTTAGCATAGTGAATCTGAGAACTGTGACGAAATATACCTTCTGCTTCCTGTAGTTCTGTCAGAAGTTCCGCCAACGTATACTCCCTTTTATTCATGTTATAGTTCAGGCGGAACTGCTCAAAACTTCTAGATAGCGTTTGGAGAATTATATCGACCTGAGTTTCCCCATCGATTTCACCTCCAAGGACTTGTATTTCATTCAGATAAGCCATCATTTTGAGGATATGATCCCTTACGGGTGCCCCCTCTGACATGGTGGCTGTCATTAACTTTCTCATTGCCTCTTGCCTATGTTGGTTAGTCCTAGGAAAACGTACCGGTTCCACTGTACAAAATTTTTTTGTACAAGTGTCGAACCTTTCCTTAAATAACCTATTGTGTTCTTTAGAAGTTAAATTAGGAATCGCAGACGGAACTTAACATCATTGATTCCAAATTTAACTTATCTGTTCTTAATGGTTTAGATTTGAATCGCAAGCGGAACTTAACACTATTGATTCAAATCTACCTATGTTATTAATTCTATTAAATATTAATTCCCAAAATTGGCTTCCAGGACTGCATGGTGAGGCACATGGCCTTCTTGGATATGGGAGCAACCACCACCGCCTAGACAAAGCCTTTTAAGGAAAGCTAATATTTAATTTCCTTAAATAACTCTAGGTTAACCAAAAAGAACAATCGAATCACAAATTTGAAAACAAAGAAAACACAAATTCAAAAAACTAATTCGAAATACTAGATCTAATGCCTCTTGTGTTTGGAATTCTTACAAAAAGAAATAACTAGCATGATGCGAAAAATAATTGCTAATTATACCTTCTCTTTGTATGCTAATGACCTCGAGATCTTCTGCCGTATTCCTCGCCTCGCCTTGGACGTCGTGTGGGCGACGATCCTCCAAGATGAACACCACCCAAAAGCTTTCTTCTTCCTCCTCTAAAATCCGGCCACCATCACCAATTTAGGAATCAAAGAGAGCAAGGGAAAAGGAAGGGGAGAGATCCGGCCATCATGAGAGAGCATAAGCAAGAGACTAGAATTAGATGCCTCCTCCTCCTCCTTCTTCTTCTCCTTCTCCTCCTTCTTGTATCCGGCCACTTAAAAGAACCACAAGCAACATGTGGCCGACCCTAGCATGATAAAGAGCTAGGGGGCGGCCCTAAGGAGGAGACTAGAGAGAAGAGAGAAAAAGAATTCATTAACCCATGAAGTCTCTTCTCCCCTTCTTTAATAATACTTGCCCAAGGCAAATAAAGAAAAACTTTTTACAAAAATTAAAATCTTCCTCATGTTTTTCCTTTTCCCTTTTTATTTTTCTTTTTCTTTCCTCTTGATCGAATCAATCACCAATCATAGATTACTTTTAATTTGATTGGATGATGATTTAATCCTATTGGCCGGCCCCTTGCTTGGGCACCAAGCAAGGGTGGCCGACCCCTATAAGGAAGGAAATATATATTTTTTAAATAAAATTTTATAAGAAGAAATCCTCTTATAAAATTTTACAAGCTCTCTTTCAATTTCCTAAAGTAGGAGTTAAAAAAGGAAAGTTTTAAAAATTAAAATCATGTTTTAAAATTTAAAACTTCTCTTATAAAATTTCCTTTTTTAACATGGTGATAGAAAATTTAAATTTTAAAACTTCTCTTTCTTTTTTCCTAAACCATGAGGATGGTTAAAAAGGAAAGTTTTAAAACTTTTAAACTTTCTTTTAAAACATGTGGCCTAATTCAAATAAGGAAAGTTTTTAAATTTAAAATCTCTATTTTAAAACTTGTAGTTTTCTATAAAGAGAAGATTTTAAAAATTCAAAAACACCACTCCTTGTTTGAATTATTGTGGCCGACCCCCTCTTGCTTGGGCACCAAGCAAGGGGCGACCCCTTAAGAGGATAATGTGGTCGGCCCTTGCTTGGTTACCAAGCATTGGGCCGGCCCCCTTCTTGGACACCAAGATGGGCTTATATTTGGATGGACTTAAGGCTTTAATGAGGCTACGACAGGGACCTAGAGGAGAAATTAGTTTTGGCCTTCCGATGAGCTTGAGTATCCCGTGTTCGCCCCGAACACACAACTCAAGTTCATCGATAATAACTCATTCCACTAGAGAGTTATTATCGCACTACCGCACCAATCCCAAATTGCATTATGGGCTCCTTCTTATCATGAGTATGTTAGTCTCCCTGTGTTTAAGATAACGAATGTCCACTAATTAAGTAAGTTACTGACAACTCACTTAATTAATATCTAACTCCAAGAGTAGTATCACTCAACTTCATTGTCATGTCGGACTAAGTCCACCTGCGGGGTTTAATATGACAATCCTTATGAGCTCCTCTTGGGGACATTCTCAACCTAGATAACTAGGGCACATATTTCTTCTATAATCAACAACACACACTATAAGTAATATCATTTCCCAACTTATCGGGCTTATTGCCTTATCGAGTTAAATCTCACCCATTGATAAGTCAAAGAAATAAATACTAAATATATGTGTTTGTTATCATATTAGGATTAAGAGCACACACTTCCATAATAACTAAGGTCTAGTTCTTTTATAAAGTCAGTACAAAAGAACTTACCTAAAATGGTCCTACTCAATACACTTGGAGTGTATCAGTGTAATTTTTTAGTTAAGATAAACTAATACTTAATTACACTACGACTACTTCAACGGTTTGTTCCTTTTCATCTTAGTCGTGAGCAACTGTTTATAATTTATAAAGAGCCGACAACATGATATTCTGTGTGTGACACCACACACCATGTTGTCTACTATATAAATTAATTGAACAAATTACATTTAACAAATAAATGTAAATATTTGACCATTGTGATTCTTTATTTCTAAATAAATGTTTATACAAAAGCTAGGCTTTTAGTATACACTCTAACAGCCTAGCAGTCCGACTCTGGTACCCAAAGAGTTCTTTGAGATTGTTCATTATATCATAAGCAGTTCGTAAATCTTGATGTTGATGTTGCAATACATTTGACATTGAAGCTAAAATGTAACACCGCGCCATCTCATATGCTTTTACCCATTTCTTATGATACTCAATCTCCTCTGGGGTAGAATCACCATTAGGTGTATCTGGGCATACCTCTGACAGTACAAACTTATAGCTTTCAGCAGTTAGAACAATGTCCAGGTTTCTTTTCCAATCTATATAGTTTGGACCAGTAAGTTTATTCTCTTTCAGTATAGTAGCCAATGGGTTGAAAGGCATCCTAAGAATCATAAAATAAACTTTGGTCAGGACTGTAAATTTAAAATAATATTGGTTCCTCAAACAATACTATTTAAATTTACCAACACCTCAAAACACCGTGAATATTGCATGCCACGTAAGTGTGGACGTATACAAATTCAACATTTGTAAGAGGAGGGTGTAACCCATTAATTTTATTATCTTGTCATCCTAATTTTATGACAAATAAAATTAATAGTTGGTTTTCCTTTGGTCACACAAAACAATAGCAGTGACTCCATTGGGGAGGATACTATTGAATGCGTCTAAGTGTATACCATTACTTGATACTTAGTTTATTAAATATGATTGTGCCCCTTCAGTTGGAGAAGATCACACGCTCTTAAATAATTTCTTATAACCATCCATAAAGGAAGTTTGATCTAGTGATCCGCAACAAACCCATCCGTTGTGGAGGGAGGCACTCAGAGCCAACACGTAAGCTTGTTGCATCACTAACAAACCAGTAATGGAGACCGTGGAATTTATTTAAAAATCCCTCCCCCACTTAGTTATTTAAGGTGAGGAATTTTAACCTATGCTAGCATACATCACATGCACACACACACATCACAATAAATAAAAGCAATAAATATGAAAATTAATTTTGCAACTATTATGGCCTTTTCCGTCACTGTTCTCTGTGTGCTCCAACCCTAGCTGCTGCCATCTTTAGCCACCGCCATCGGGTCAAGTTGTCGCATCTATCTTGCTTCTTATTCCGCTGCGCCTCTGGTCCTCCAATAGCACCATGCTTCGCAAAGATACGATTCGTGATAAAAATAGAATTTTACATATATCGATCCTATATTCCACGAAGGAATGTACATGTATTCTAGATCGAACAAAAAAAGTAAAATTCTAAAATTAATACAGCTCTTGCTATATTTAATACATACAATTATGCACACACAAAATAATGCCCTTGACATGTCCAAGGGTCCAATAACACATAATATCTATATGCCATAATAGTTAGAGCCTGCAACCACAAAGTTAGCACATCCTACTATTATCCTGCCTAAATTATGTATGACATGTGCATAATCTATTTGAAAACTAAAACATACAGAGGCAAACCCTAGCTCTGATACCAATTGTTGGTTGGTCCTAGGAAGATCGTATCGGTTCCACTGTACAAAAATTTGTACAAGTGTCGAACCATTCCTAAATAACCTATTGTGTTCTTTAGAAGTTAAATTAGGAATCGCAAACGGAACTTAACATTATTGATTCCAAATTTAACTTATCTGTTCTTAATGATTTAGATTTGGATCGCAAGCGGAACTTAACACTATTGATCTAAATCCACCTATGTTATAAATTTAATTAAATATTAATTTCCAAAATTGGCTTCCAGGACTGCATGGCGAGGCACATGGCCTTCTTGGGTATGGGAGCATCCACCACCGCCTAGACAAAGCCTTTTAAGGAAAGCTAATATTTAATTTCCTTATATAACTCTAGGTTTAACCAAAAGGAACAATCAAATCACAAATTTGAAAAACAAAAAAAAAACACAATTTCGAAACAAATCTGAAAAACTAGAATCTAATGTCTTTTGTGTTTGGAATTCATACAAAGAAAAATAACTTGCATGATACTGAAGAAAATTACTAGTTATACCTTCTCTTTGTATGCTAATGACCTCGAGATCTTCTGCCGCATTCCTCGCCTCGCCTTGGACATCGTGTGGGTGACGATCCTCCAAGATGAACACCACCCAAAAAGCTTTTCCTCCTTCTCTAAGTTTCGGCCACCACCACCATCAAGGAGCAAAAGAGAGTAAAGGGAAAAGAGAGGGAGAGAGGGTCGGCCACAATGAGGAGCTCCACCAAGAGAATAAGAATTGATAATAATTGAGGCCTCCTCTCCCCTTCTTTTATATTACTTGCCCAAGGCAAATAAGGAAGGACTTTTTACAAAAATTAAAATATTTCTCTTGTTTTTCCTTTTCCCCTTTTATTTTTCCTTTTCTTTCTTCTTGATTGATTCAATCACCAAATCAATGATTGGATGATCTATTGATTGGCCGGCCCCTTGCTTGGGCACCAAGCAAGGGTGGCCGACCACTTAAAAGGAAGGAAATACTTTTGTAAAAATTTTATAAGCAAAGAAGAAAAGCTTTTATAAAATTTTACAAGTTCTCTTTTTAATTTCCCAATGTGGATGTTAAAAAAGGAAAGTTTAAAAAAAATTAAAACCAAGTTTTAAAATTTAAAACTTCTCTTCTAAAATTCCCTTTTTAACATGGTTACAAAAATTAAAAAGATTTAAAATTTAAAACTTCTCTTCATTTTTTCTAAAACTATGAGGATGGTTAAAAAAGGAAAGTTTTAAAACTTTTAAACTTTCTTTTAAATCATGTAGCCTAATTCAAATAAGGAAAGTTTTATATTTTAAAAACTCTCTTTTAAAACTTGTAGTTTTCTCCAAAGAGAAGATTTTAAAAACTCAAAACACCCCTCCTAATTTGACATATCATGGCCGGCCCCTCTTTGCTTGGACACCAAGCAAAGGGCCGACCCCTTTGTGAAGGAGATTGGCCGACCCCTTTGGCTTGGTCACCAAGCCATGGGCCGACCTCTTCTTGGACATCAAGAAGGGCTTTATATGGGTGGACTTGAGGTTTTAATGAGTCTACGACAGTGACTTAGAGGAGAAATTGGTTTTAGCCTTCCGATGAGCTTGAGTATCCCATGTTCGCCCCGAACACACAACTCAAGTTCATCAATAATAACTCATTCCACTAGAGAGTTATAATTGCACTACCGCACCAATCCCAAATTACATTATGGGCTCCTTCATATATGAGTGTGTTAGTCTCCCTGTGTTTAAGATAACGAATGCCCACTAATTAAGTAAATTACTGACAACTCACTTAATTAATATCTAGCTCCAAGAGTAGTACCACTCAACTTCATTGTCATGTTGGACTAAGTCCACCTGCAAGGTTTAACATGACAATCCTTATCAGCTCCTCTTGGGGACATTCTCAACCTAGATAACTAGGACACAGATTCCTTCTATAATCAACAACACACACTATAAGTAATATCATTTCCCAACTTATCGAGCCTATTGATTTATCGAACTAAATCTCACCCTTTGATAAGTTAAAGAAATAAATACTAAATTGTAACACCCTACCCTCCTCCCTACTAGTCTGTGAGGGTGGAGCGCGGACTACTAACTATACTTATTTAGAGTTGTTCACATGTAATTATCAATACATAAAACTCTCTAGACATGCAATTAGTGACAACGGAAACATGAATAGCTTATCTCTACATTCTACTCCAGCATATATACCAACTAAAACATATCAATCTGTGTATACATGCTAAAAATAAATCTAATAATCAGAACATGCATGCAATAATACTACAACTCAAACAATGGAACTATTGTACATGGCAATTAAAAGAAAGAATTCTAAATACATAAAGTCACTCTGATAATAAAATCATCAACATGAATAAACAATTTCAATAGTCTAAATACAAAGCAATCTTAATAAATTTCTAAACTGAGTCCCAAGGCTTCTATAGTCCAGGCATCACACATCCATCCGCACCTCCTTGTCGCTTTCCTTTGCTATAGCTTTTCCTTTCCTTTATCTGCAGTAAGAGGAAAATGCAACTATAAGCAAAATTGCTTAGTAAGCGCTATCTATCTCACAAAACTCGAATGTGCATGTAAGCTGAAAGAAATCTAGAAACTGAATGCTCAAAAGAAATACTACTCATGCTCATCTAATAGTAAAAGAAACATAGCATACTGAAATGCTAAACATGTAAGCAAATCTAAACAACATGCTAGCATAAAAGAAACTAAACTTGCAGAATTTTAAACTTCTGTAAAGCTTATTTCACTTGTTTAAAATTTATACTTTTATACTTCAAAATAATAATCTTTTCTTGGGCCCAGGCTTAGTACCAATGCGCTCTCCCTAATAGGAACTGGGGTAGCGAACCACCAATACTACGAGGGTAAAGACCTTGGTCTTACCAGGGCCGAGACCTCGGAAACGGTCACCTGGATTTGTTTAACGACAACCTCGGAAGTCGGGTACTAGCCTTCTCAAGTAAAATACTTATATTTGTTAATACTTCTAATAAAAGAATGCTTCTTAAAAAAACTGAAATATTTAAACAAATTCTAACATTGAAATGCTTAGATAAACTGAAATTGCATACTTAAACATACTAAGATTGAATGCTTGAACAAACTGAAATTGGATACTTAAGCAAACTAAAACTATTGTGCTTGAGAAGTTCCAAAAATTATAGTTCAAACAAACAAATAAATCTGCATACCATGACTAACAAAAATCTGCACTGAATTTCTAATCTTCACAACTAATAAATCCAAAACTGCAGGTTAAAGAATTAATGACAAAAAAAAATGTCTAACATCATATTTAAAATTGATAATGAAAGGGTCTGAATAAGCCACGGGAATCCAACAGAACACTCCCAGAATTTAAAGTTGTCTCTGCTCATTGCATTGTACAACCCAAATCCACACCTCAAGCTCCAAAAAAAAACTATTCGTGCATCTTTCACAACACAAACCAAGTTAGGCTTACTGGAACTTTTAAAATCAAAACCTATGTAAAACTTGTTCACAGCTGATGTCTTAATAGAACAACTGAATTTGAAAACTCTAAAACTCCACACGAGCCGAGCATGCTTATCAAGGTCCCAACCAGAAAATTCAAATCAAAAGCTACAATACTAATTCCAAAGCTTGAAGGAATCAACCCATACGCTTTACCTCCACCGTTCATCCTCTTTCTTTCCTTGGGGTTTACGGCAGCAAGCACAAAATCAACCATCTTTACAATATGCTTCGAATTCAAAAAGAAACTAGGTCTGAAAACTACTCCTACTGTAGGTGAGTAACGCTTAACTTGCTTCTCGGACTCACAACCGAACAAGAAGGACTTCTAGGATTTCAGTTAGCTCGAGTTTCCGACCTCTTCTTGTGCCTACGAGTTCACCTTGCCGAGAGGATTGTGAGGAGGTGAAGAACTCTTGGATTTAGCCCCTCGCCAGCCGCCGGAGACGAACCCTAGTTTCCTTTGTTTTCCGCCCGAGCTCGCCGTCGCACGCAGAAGAGAAGAGGAGAAGAAATTAGGTCACGACAAATTAATCCCTAAGTTCTCCCTTTAGAACTCCAACATTCTGTTAACTATCTACCACATAAATATATTTCGCTATCTATTTTGATCAGCATGGCCCTGCTGGGTTCTTAGTCATCACGCTTCGCTTAAGACTCGGGTTGGGTCGGAGGTCGCGGGTTCGAACCTCGGCCGAACCTCTTTATTTTTTGAAACTTCTTTCTTTTGGTAAAAATACCAAACGAACTCCTAAAATTACATAAAAATACTCTAAAAATTCCTAAAAATCTCTAGAATATTTCTAAATATTTTTAAGCACTATTAGGACTCGTAATGAGGAAATTTGGGTTGTTACAATTCTCCATACCTTATAAAAAGTTCGTCCTCGAACTTAGAATAATTCTGGATATTTCTGTCTCATGCTGTCCTCACGCTCCCAAGTGACTTCCTCATGCTTCTGATTTTGCCAGATGACTTTCACTAGTGGTACTTCTTTGTTCCTTAGTCTCTTAACTTCTTTGTCCACTATCTGTGTAGGTCTGCTCTCATAGCTAAGATCCTCCTGGATCTGCACTGACTGAGGCTGAATCACTCGGCTAGGGTCGTGGAGACACTTCTTTAGCATGGAGACATGAAATACATTATGTATTGCTGACATGTCTTGAGGTAAGTTCAGCTTGTAAGCTACTTTCCCAATCCTCTCTGTGATCAGATAGGGTCCTACATAGCGGGGACTTAACTTGCCCTTTTTGCCAAATCTCATCACTCCCTTCATCGGAGCAACTTTGAGAAAGACTGAATCCCCTACTTGAAATTCAAGTGGCCTACGACGTGTGTCAGCATAACTTTTCTGTCTGCTCTGGGCAGTCTCAATTCTCTGTCTGATCTTCTGGATAGCCTGTGTGGTTTCTTCTATCATCTCAGTCTGCCTGCCCAATTCTGATTCCATCTCTTTTCTTTCTCCAGCCTCCAACCAGCATATAGGTGATATACACTTCTGGCCATACAGTGCTTCGTACGGCGCCATCTTGATAGTGGCCTGATAGCTATGTTGTAGGTAAATTCAGCTAAGTACAGATACTTGCACCAACTGCCTTTAAAATCTAATGCACAAGCCCTGAGCATGTCTTCTAAAATCTGATTTACTCGTTCTATCTGTCCATCAGTCTGGGGATGGAAGGTTGTGCTGAACTTGAGTTTGGTGCCTAGTGCATTCTGAATACACCCCAAAATGAGAGGTGAAACACTCATCCCTATCAGAAACAATCGACTTCGGAACTCCATGAAGTTTGATCACTTCCTTAACATATAGCTGTGCCAACTGCTCTATTGAGTGAGACACCTTGATGGCTAGAAAATGGGCAGACTTGGTCAATTTGTCCACTATCACCCATATCGCATTATATCCATTAGTAGTTCTTGGAAGACCTGTAATAAAGTCCATGGATATTTCTTCCCACTTCCACTTTGGTATTGGAAGAGGCTGTAGAACTCCTCCTGGTCTCTGGTGCTCTGCTTTGACTCTCTAGCATGTCAGACAGGTACTAACATATTTTGCTACATCTCTCTTGAGTCCAGACCACCAGAATCTCTGCTTCAAATCTTGATACATCTTGATGGAACCAGGATGCATGGAGTATGTTTGTGATATGAGCTTCTTCTAGAATCTTCTTTCTCAATTCCTCGTCATTGGGAACACAAAGGCGACTCCCCTGATAAAGAACTCCACTGTCTGATACTCGAAACTCTAAATTTTCTTCTTTTTGTATCCCTTGCTTGATCTTCTGGATATATGGATCTTCACTTTACTTTCTCTGTATATCCTCAAGCAGGGTTGACTTTAAGGTCAATGCAGAGAGTTGCCCATAAATAATTTCGACTCCAAAATCTAACAGTTCCTTCTGCAGTGGCAGTGCTAATGATGACAAGTGCATCAGAGTTGCACTGGACTTTCGATTTAGTGCATCAGCCACTTTGTTAGCTTTACCTGGGTGGTAGAGGATTTCACAGTCATAATCCTTAACCAACTCTAGCCACCTACACTATCTCATGTTTAAGTCTTTCTGAGTAAAGAAATACTTCAAGCTCTGATGGTCGGTGAAGATTCTGTACTGGACTCCATACAAATAATGTCGCCAGAGTTTTAGTGCAAAGACTACAGCTGCCAGCTCAAGATCATGAGTACGGTAATTCTTTTCATAATCCTTGAGTTGTCTGGAAGCATAAGCTATAACCTTCCCTTCTTGCATGAGAACAGCTCTGAGGCCCATCTTGGAAGCATCACTGTAGATGTCAAAACTCTTGTCACTCTCTGGAACAGTCAGAATATGAGCACTGGTCAATCTCTTCTTCAATGCTTGGAAACTTTGCTCACATTTATCTGACCATTCAAACTTATTATTCTTCCTAGTTAAGGCTGTTAGTGGAGAGGCTATCCTGGAAAAGTCCTCCACAAATTTCCTGTAGTACCTTGCTAAACCAAGGAAGCTTCTGATCTCCCTGGCGTTCTTGGGTCTACTCCAGTTGTTGACCGCTTCTATTTTGGCTGGATCCACCTGGATACCTTCTTTAGAAATGATGTGACCTAGAAACGCCACCTGCTCTAACCAGAACTCGTACTTTGAGAATTTAGCATAAAGTTACTTTTGCTGAAGGGTCTGCAATACTATTTTCAAGTGCGTGTCATGCTCCTCTGGGGTTCTTGAATAGATAATAATGTCGTCGATGAACACGATGACAAACTTGTCAAGGTATTCTCTGAACACTCTGTTCATTAAGTCCATGAAGACTGCAGGTGCATTAGTCACTCCAAAAGGCATGACTACAAACTTGTAGTGTCCATATCTGGTCCTGAAAGTTGTTTTGGGTATATCACTTTCTTTCACTTTCAACTGATGGTACCCAGAGCGCAGGTCTATCTTAGAGAACACCGTTGCCCCCTTTAACTGATCAAATAAATCATCTATTCTGGGAAGAGGGTACTTGTTCTTAATTGTCACTTTATTCAGCACTCTATAATCTATGCACATTCGCATAGATCAGTCTTTCTTCTTAACGAACAACACCGTAGCTCCCCATGGTGAATGACTAGGGCGAATGAAACCTTTGTCAAGCAGCTCCTGGAGTTGTTCTTGTAGCTCTTTCAGCTCTGCTGGAGACATCCGGTACGGAGCTTTTGAAATTGGACTGGTGCCAGGCACTAACTCAATTTCAAACTCTACTTCTCTGTTGGGAGGTAGTCCAGGTAGCTCTTCTGGAAATACCTCTGGATACTCACAGACTACCCGAACATCTTCCTGCTTGGGCCTTTCTTGTTCTTCTGCATTCACAATGTACGCAAGAAAACCAGTACACCCTTTAGCTAACATCTGGTGAGCTGTGAGGAAAGAGAGGAATTTCTGGGTCTTCCTCTTCGGCACTCCCGTGAACTCAAAGGATGGTTCACCTTCTGGGCTGAAAACCACTTTCCTTCTGTGGCAGTCCACCGAAGCACTGTACTTGCTGAGAAAATCCATACCCAGAATGACATCGAAATCTTGCATCGCAAGGACTACTAGATCCACATATAGCGCTCGATCTGAAATTCTGACTGGTACAGCCCGAAGCCACTGGTTGGACTCCATGACTTCTCCAGAAGGTAGGTTTGTCAAGAACTTGGAGTTCATACTCTTTGTTATGACCGTGGAGGCACTAGCAGCTTCCTCTTTAGTGAGGGAGAATACTCTGGCACTGGCTGGAACTGGTGGGGCTTCCAACCTTCCTTGACTGAGCTGAGGTCCATCCAGAGTTACAGACATGTAATGTAACTGGGGCTTGTTCCCGTATTGCGTTGCTTGTTGTTGAGGCGCTTTGAGCTTGTTAGGACACACCTTAGCCAGGTGTCCTTCTTGACCACACGAATAACATCTAGTCATACCCACAAGACAGGCTCCTGGATGTAGTCTCCCACATTTAGGGCAGGGAGGGAACTTGGCTTGCTTGTCTACTGGACCTCCCTTTTGGCCGTCTCCTGTATTCCATTGCTTCCTCTTGTTATCTTTGCCCTTCCAGTGTTGCTTGCTTGCCTAGGGCTTCTTCCCTGCTGTCTTGTCCTCTATCTTGACTGGCTTGAATTGTATTTGTTGTGCCTTGATGCTGTTCAGATAGTGCTCAGCGACTAATGCCCTGCTGACCAGCTCTTCACCAGTCTGTGGCCGGTGAGTTCCACTACTCACATTAAGTGCTATTTCTGGCCTTTCAAAGTAAAATATCTTAATTACTTCTTCTTTAAATGCCTTGGCATTTTAACAAACACCTTGTGTGCCAAAATCCCTAAAGTCTTGACTTTGGGATCTACTTAAGGCCTTGGCCTTTTTCTTTCTTTTCTTTATCTTTCTTATACTTTTCTTAAACTCAAAATACTGATAGAGTATTTTTCCATATGCATCTATAAGTGAAACTAACTAGGTAACACACAATCATGCATAGAACACAAAAGAAATCTGTACATAGAATATTTCTACGACGAGAAATCAACGGAAAACATCTCTTACTACAGGTGAGCAGTACTTCTAAACATTTCTCTATACTACTGATGTGCGTAGATTATATACTCTTTTATGCATGTTTTTACGCACATTTACATATTTTGAGCATGCTTGATCTATGCATTTTTATACTTCCAGCTTTCCTTTTAGCATATTTACTCTTTTGGTTCGGAGATCTGCTTTTTGTGCATTTTCTGTACACAGGAGTCGATTTGGTGAAGAATCTACATCTTTGGGCATGCATTGGAGGAAACAAAGGGAGAAAGCACCGGGCCGTGTGCCTCACACGGCCATGCACTGGTATGGAGCTCGGGCCGTGTGGAGTTTGGCACCAACAGAAGAGGAAGATGACATGGCCGTGTGAACCTCGCACGGCCGTGTCAAGATTTGAAGCCAACCAGAGCAGAAGCCTTACATGGCCGTGTGGATCTACATGGCCGTGTGAAATTTCCATAGACCAAGCAGGCTTTGGCCGTGTGCACTACACGACCGTGTAGCATTTCCAGAGACTAAGCAGGCTGTGGCCGTGTGCACCACACGGCCGTGTAGCATTTCCAGAGAGCAGAAGGGTTCTGGCCGTGTGGAGTCACACGGCCGTGCAGCTTTGGCAGAGAGGGAACTGGACATGGCCGTGTGAATCTCACACGGCCGTGTCACGGGGCCGTGTGGCGCCCGATTCCCTCCTCTATTTAAACTCTTCTTCATGAATTGAAAGGGTATCTCTCCCCCTTTGGGAGAAAGCAAGATTTGGTGGTTTCCTCCCATTCTTGGGAGGATTTCTGGGCGATTCTAAGGGAGATCTCGACGATTTCGACTCCGGAGCGAGGATTGGATCCGAAGATGAGGCTTCTTCATAGATAAGTTTTCTCTTTCCCCCTCTTCTTGATTTCTTGGATTGGGGATTTAAGAAATGCTTGTATTCTCTATTTCTTCGGGTTTTCTTCCTCGATTCATGGAGTCGATCTTGTATTCTAGGATTAAGGGAGTATTTGTATGATGGATTGATGTAATCTCTAATGGATTTGCCATTTTCTTGTTTCAATGACATTGACTTGCTTGTATCAATTAGATCTTGAATGATTAATGGTGATTTGTGCTTAATTCTCATTCTTGATTGATTGTTTGGATTTCTTGTGGACTTTGTAAAGATAAACTCTCACTCGATCATCCGAGGGATCCACGTGACAGGTGCAAGCCCGTGTAAGGACGTTTGAGAGATAATCTTGAAGAGGAAATGGGAATATTCAAGAGAGTAGGATGGATCTTGTGATTAGTTTCTTGTATCTTGATAGATTAATGAGTTGTGAGCTTCTATGTTGATATCCGAGGAAGGCATAGTAATAGGTGCGCTTCTGTGTAAGGACAATGTAGGTTCATGTCTAATTAATCCTACTTAGATACATTTCTCAGTCCTTAGCCGGTTGTCTATTGCAAGAGAGAACCGACAACTTTCTACATGTTTGGCAATTGAGGGATAAGAATTGGTGAACCATTTACATTCAAAAAATCTTACAAAGAAACCGAAACTCCTAGAATCTCCCTTTATCATAACCCAAAGCACTAGACTCTTGTTTGTTGATCTTTAAGACTAGATTTGTTTACCTTTACTTTGCTTTTGAAACGATTGGATAGTTGTTTAGTTAATTCGCATTGAGACATTTCTAGTGCTTATTCCTGTCCCTGTGGATACGATAATCTTTTATATTACTTGCGACATTTCCGTACACTTGCGGAGCGTAACAACTGCACATAAATAATAAAGGAAAAGCATAAAAGAAAGTATAAATACATTCTTACTTGAAGACAGCAAGGTTGGTGCTGATGTGTGATGCCGGAGAATAGGAATGACTCTGATACCAACTTGTAACACCCCACCCTCCTCCCTACTAGTCTGTGAGGGTGGAGCGCTACAGGACTACTAACTATACTTATTTAGAGTTGTTCACATGTAATTATCAATACATAAAACTCTCTAGACATGCAATTAGTGATAGCGGAAACATGAATAGCTTATCTCTACATTCTACTCCAGCATATATACCAACTAAAACATATCAATCTGTGTATACATGCTAAAAATATATCTAATAATCAGAATATGCATGCAATAATACTATAACTCAAACAATGGAACTATTGTACATGGCAATTAAAAGAAAGAATTCTAAATACATAAAGTCACTCTGATAATAAAATCATCAACATGAATAAACAATTTCAATAGTCTAAATACAAAGCAATCTTAATAAATTTCTAAACTGAGTCCCAAGGCTTCTATAGTCCAGGCATCACACATCCATCCGCACCTCCTTGTCGCTTTCCTTTGCTATAGCTTTTCCTTTCCTTTATCTGCAGTAAGAGGAAAATGCAACTATAAGCAAAATTGCTTAGTAAGCGCTATCTATCTCACAAAACTCGAATGTGCATGTAAGCTGAAAGAAATCTAGAAACTGAATGCTCAAAAGAAATACTACTCATGCTCATCTAATAGTAAAAGAAACATAGCATACTGAAATGCTAAACATGTAAGCAAATCTAAACAATATGCTAGCATAAAAGAAACTAAACTTGCAGAATTTTAAACTTCTGTGAAGCTTATTTCACTTGTTTAAAATTTATACTTTTATACTTCAAAATAATAATCTTTTCTTGGGCCCAGGCTTAGTACCAATGCGCGCTCCCTAATAGGAACTGGGGTAGCGAGCCACCAATCCTAAGAGGGTAAAGACATTGGTCTTACCAGGACCGAGACCTCAGAAACGGACACCTAGATTTGTTTAACGACAACCTCGGAAGTCGGGTACTAGTTTTCTCAAGTAGAATACTTATACTTGTTAATACCTCTAATAAAAGAATGCTTCTTAAAAAAACTGAAATGTTTAAACAAATTCTAACATTGAAATGCTTAGATAAACTGAAATTGCACACTTAAACATACTAAGATTGAATGCTTAAACAAACTGAAATTGGCTACTTAAGCAAACTAAAACTACTGTGCTTGAGAAGTTCCAAAAATTACAGTTCAAACAAACAAATAAATCTGCATACCATGACTAACAAAAATCTGCACTGAATTTCTAATCTTCACAACTAATAAACCCAAAACTACAGGTTAAAGGATTAATGACAAAAAAATTGTCTAACAACATATTCAAAATTGATAATGAAAGGGTCTGAATAAGCCACGGGAATCCAACAGAACACTCCCGGAATTTAAAGTTGTCTCTGCTCATTGCATTGTACAACCCAAATCCACACCTTAAGCTCCAAAAAAAAACTATTCGTGCCTCTTTCACAACACAAACCAAGTTAGGCTTACTGGAACTTTTAAAATCAAAACCTATGTAAAACTTGTTCACAGCTGATGTCTTAATAGAACAACTGAATTCGAAAACTATAAAACTCCACACGAACCGAGCATGCTTATCAAGGTCCCAACCAGAAAATTCAAATCAAAAGCTACAATACTAATTCCAAAGCTTGAAGGAATCAACCCATATGCTTTACCTCCACCGTTCATCCTCTTTCTTTCCTTGGGGTTTACGGCAGCAAGCACAAAATCAACCATCTTTACAATATGCTTTGAATTCAAAAAGAAACTAGGTCTGAAAACTACTCCTACTGCAGGTGAGTAACGCTTACCTTGCTTCTCGGACTCACAACCGAACAAGAAGGGCTTCTAGGGTTTCAGTTAGCTCGAGTTTCCAGCCTTTTCTTGTGCCTACGAGTTCACCTTGCCGAGAGGATTGTGAGGAGGTGAAGAACTCTCGAATTTAGCCCCTCGTCGGCCGCCGGAGATGAACCCTAGTTTCCTTTGTTTTCCGCCCGAGCCCGCCGTCGCACGCAGAAGAGAAGAGGAGAAGAAATTAGGTCAAAACAAATTAATCCCTAAGTTCTCTCTTTATAACTCCAACATTCTGTTAACTATCTACCACATAAATATATTTCGCTATCTATTTTTATCAGCACGGCCCTGCTGGGTTCTTGGTCATCACGCTTCGTTTAAGAGTCGGGTTGGGTCGGAGGTCGTGGGTTCGAACCTCAGCCGAACCTATTTATTTTTTGAAACTTATTTCTTTTGGTAAAAATACCAAACGAACTCCTAAAATTACATAAAAATACTCTAAAAATTCTTAAAAATCTCTAGAATATTTTTAAAACATTTTTAAATATTTCTAAGCACTATTAGGACTCGTAATGAGGAAATTTGGGTTGTTACATAAATATATGTGCTTGTTATTATATTAGGATTAAGAGCACACACTTCCATAATAACTAAGGTCTAGTTCTTTTATTAAGTCAGTATAAAAAGAACTTACCTAAAATGGTCCTACTCAATACACTTAGAGTGTACTAGTGTAATTTATTAGTCAAGATAAACTAATACCTAATTACACTACGACTATTCCAATGGTTTGTTCCTTTCCATCTTAGTCTTGAGCAACTGTTTATAATTTGTAAAGAACTGATAACATGATCTTTTGTGTGTGACACCATACACCATGTTATCTACAATATAAACTAATTAAACAACTACACTTAACAAATAAAATGTAGACATTTGACCAATGTGATTCTTTTATTTCATAAATAAATGTTTACAAAAGCTAGGCTTTTAGTATACACTCTAACAATCTCCCACTTATACTAAAAGACTAAGTCAGGCCATATGCTCGATTCTCATCCCCACATGTCGATCAAAGCTTTAGGAAGGGCCTTAGTGAAAGGATCCGGGTTATCTGCGCTGATGTAATCTTGGCGACGACAACTTCTCCTCGCGACGATGTCTCATATCGGTGGTACTTGCGCTCTATATGTTTACTTGCCTTATGGGCTCGTGGTTCCTTCGAGTTTGCAACTGCGCACCTATTATCACAATAAATTATGATGATTTTGGGCAAACCAGAATCACATCTAAGTCCATTAGGAAGTTCAGCCATATAGCTTCTTAGTCGTCAGAGGCTACCATACAATGGCTCCCCCAAAGTAAACACATAGCTTGATGTAGACTTCAGTTGTCCATATCCGATTAGAAATCCGAACCGTGTGTAATCCAGGCAAATCGCTCGCTTGCAAACTAGCATATAATCTCTAGTCCTTCGTGGTACATATGCTATAGTCCTTATAGATAGTCCATGTCCTTGTGGTTACGATATATCGCTTACTACTATGCCCATGGTAAACAGACTCGAGATCCTCGTTGACTCATACATACATTAGGCTTCCCACGAAGCATAAGGAACGCCTTCATGTCCTCTCTTTTGATGTCTTGGAGACATCTCTTTAGATAAACTACTCCATGCCTAAAGGTAAGAAACCTTTCTTACGAGCAAGGACTGTATCTATATATGAAGCTTGAGATAGGCACAACATCATTTTCTTGTGATCTCTTATGACTTTGATCCCAAGAATGTGTGCACATTCTCCTAAGTTCTTCATATCAAATTGTTTGGACAACCATACCCTTACGTCCGATAACACTTTGACATTGTTGTCAATTAACAAAATGTCATCTACATATAATACAAGAAATACCACCACATTTCCGTTACACTTCTTGTATACACAAGACTCATCCGGACACTGAATAGATCCATATGACTGGATTATTTCGTTAAACCGGATGTTCTAAGATCTTGAAGCTTGCTTCAGTCCATAAATGGACCGATTCAGCTTGCATACTAGATGCTCTTTGTCCTTTTCAATTAATCCCTCTGGTTGCTTCATATGGATGTTTTCTTCAAGACTTCCGTTAAGGAAAGTTGTCTTGACATCCATTTGCCAAATCTCATAATCCATATGAGCGGCGATGGATAAGAGTATCCGGATAGACTTAAGCATAGCTACCGGCGAAAAAGTCTCCTCATAATCGATTCTCTCTTTCTGAGTATACCCTTTTGCAACAAGCCTTGCTTTGAAGGTTTCTACTTTCCCGTCTGTCCATCTTTTCCTTTTGTAGATCCACTTGCATCCAACGGCTTTTACACCATCTGGTGAATCTACAAGCTCCCAGACCTTATTAGAATACATAGACTCTATTTCAGAATTCATTGCCTTTTTCCAAGATACTGCATCTTTATTTTGGAGTGCTTCGTCATATGTCCGGGGATCAGGTCCATGTTTGCCCGAGATCAAGTCCGAAGACTCTCCCAAAAACATGAATCTTTCAGGTTGCTTTACAACCCTCCCACTACGACGAGACACTGTCTCTGGTTGTGTATCATGTGTGACACGTGTTGCAGTCTCTTGTGGTACTTCATCTTGTACCTTTGGTACTAAAGTAGACATGTCCTCTCTTATTTCTTCTAGTACAATTTCACTCATGGGCTTTTGGTTCATTATATAATCTTCCTCTAAAAATCGAGCATTGGTGCTTACAATGATCTTCTGATTTTTAGGATTATAAAACAAACCCTCTTTCGTTCCCTTAGGATATCCCACAAACAGACATACTTCTGTACGTGATTCCAACTTGTCAGTATCTTCTTTCAGCACATGTGCTGGACTACCAAGAAGGCCTAGTGCCTCGCCACTGTCTGGAAGCCAAGTATTTAAATAAAAAATTTAATTGACTAACTGAAAAAGCATTGAATTGAAATTACGTAATGTTTTTAAGGGTTATTGAATTTGTTTTAGAAAAATTCTCAAAAATATTTATGTTTGCAAAAACTTAGAATTTTTTTAAAAATTATTCTCATTTAGAAATATTCTTAATAAGAATTTTTTTCTGCCTGAAAATTTTCTAACTTAAATTTTTTTTAACACAAACTTTTTTTTACTTAGAAAATTAAATTGTTCTTAACTAGAAATTTCCTTAATTATAAATTTTTTTCTTCTTGAAAATTTTCTTAAATTTTTTTAACAATTAAATTTTTTTTTAATAAGTGTTAAAGTAAACCTTAGATGTGTTAAGAACCTCATATTTTTATGCGATCAAAGGGGGAGAAGAATGTTAAGTCTAGGGGGAGGTATAATCAAAATTTTTTCATTGAAAAACCTTATTTGCACTTATTTGTAAAATTATTTGTCTTTACATTATATTTGTCTTACCCTAGCTTAACTTGGGTTGCTCACATCAAAAAGGGGGAGATTGTTGGAACCCCAAGATGTTTTGATGCGATCAAACAAGTTAAGTGTGCAGGAGCTTAGGAGCACAGGAAGTCGAGCGGAAGACGTGGTTAGAGAGAAAGACGACACGGGGAGAGAGCTGACGGGCTCAGTGCGTCTGAGGGACAAGGTACCGCGAAAGAGTACACCGGTGGACGAGAAGAACGTACGCGACGTTCGAGGGATGAAAAATCGGGAAGGAAGGCTGCTCGAGGAGAAGGTCGAAACTTGGGTTCGGGTGAGCCCTTTTCCGGACGGCCTAGATCACCCAAGCAAACGGAGCTGGAGCGGAAAATCCGGACCAAGGCGAGCTGAACCGGAGCAGAAATTAACTTAATAATTTTATAAATAATGAAAAAGAAATTTATTTAATCTCTTACTCTATGGTAAAAGAAATTATTGTTAGTTATTAAATAATTAATTAATTAATACATATGAATATCAATTTGTATAATCTAATTAGTTAGGATATTTCACTTTCACAAGACGGAGTTCAATTCCCCCACAACATAATGCTTTTATATTTATTAAAAAATATCTATAAATAAAAAGTTGAGCTTGCGATTCATGGTTAATTGGGCCATTGAATTGTAATGGGCTCCGGCCGGGTCAGTTACAGTTTAATGGCCCAGTAATTAGGGTCGGGTCAATTACAGTTCAATGGCTCGATAACCAGATCAACAGGTACGGACTAGAGCCAGGTACGTGCTAAAGCCAGGTCTGATTTAGACCTGGCAGGTCTAATGTTAGTCAGTCATGCCAGAATAGGTAAATTAGATAGATCGGGGTCGAACAGTCTATTTTTGCTCAATATTAAATTAGGCATGGCGCGGACAACACTTGCTATACAGGGACCCCTCCTTCTAGAACCCTTAGGGCTGGTCCTGAGGCATGTCACTAGGGGCGATAACCTAGGCCCTCCGATTTTTAGGAGCCCTAAATTTGACAAACATATGTATAATTAGATTGTTTTAATAAAAGTCTAAAAAATATATTTTATTGGATTGTTTTAATAAAGACCCTAAAAACTATATTTACCTTTAAAATAAAAAAAATAAAAAATAAAAAATAAAATAAAGAAAAAAGGAATGCAAATGATCTTTTTTACTTTCAAGACTTTATTTGTTATATAACTCTATCTTCAATAATTCGTTTACAGAAGTTAAAAGATTCTGAATAGTGAAGTTTGAATTCTGAACACCAATTTTCTCCCTTCTTCTCCTTTAAATCTCTTTTAATTAAATTAGAAGAATCTATTCTTCAATTGAAATTTTTATTTCATCAATACCATTATTCATTAATATATAAACCTGCAACTTAAGTTACCTACTTATCTATATTTTTTTCTTACTATCAATATTCAATATTGATTTTTAATATTATATTGGAGTCCAATATTTTATGATTTTTCTTAGTTTAAATAAATTATCCCAATTTTAATGATCATAAAATATATTATATTAATTGCTTCAAGCATAAACCGAGTTTTATTGCTCTTTCACTTTTATTGTCATTGCTTGTGCTTGTTTCGTTGCTAGCTTTGTTGTTGGTTTTGTTGTTTTATTTATACACTTGAAATTTATAGTACAAATATGTTTCCAAAAAAATATCAGTCTGGGAGTCAGAAAAGAAACAAAAGAAAAAGAGTGTAACATGTTATTGAAACTCAAAAAGGTGCTCTTCATAAGTTTTTTAAAGCTAGCTCTTCAAATGAAGATTTAGTTGATGAAATACAAGAAGAAAATCAAGAAAAATTAAATGATCATGCAACAAATGAGCAACAACCGAGTAATTAAGAAGAATGAAATGATCATGCAATCAATGAACAAGAAGAATTGAGAGAAAATGATGATAATAATCATGCAATGAATGAGCAAGAAAAATTAAGAGAAAATGATGATAGTGATTTAAATGTAGAAGTTGGTAATATAATTGAGAATGAAAATGAGTTAGAGTAGACTTGTCATGTTTTGGATATATATGATCCAAGATCTTGAGATAATATTAATAATAGGACAAGAGGTCTTCTAGTAGAGAAAGGTTCTATAAAAGAATGCAATCTTAAGTTCCCTATAGATGAGCTTTCGAGACATTTTTCATATCCTCATAATAAAATTACCAAATGGAGAGAATTAAGATAGAAAATGGCTTGCGTACACGAAAGATGTGAACAAAGTATATATTTTTTTTTTTTGCAAATTATTTAAATCAGTGAACAATAAAAATTTGTTAGCAAATGAAGGTCTTAATTATGATTGGAAACATTTAAGTGACAGACCTAGACAATATGAGAATGACATTGAACATATTACCAACATGAGAACTTAGATTGATTTGCAAATTAGATTGAAAAAGAATGAAATAATTGACAAAGAGATCCAAGTGCAAATTAAGAAAGAGAAAGAATATTGGAAACTTGTTTTAGTAAGGATTATTTATATTGTTAAATGTCTTGCTAAGAGTAATTTGACTTTTTGTGGGGATAATGAAAAAATTTACCAAGGTAGTAATAGTAACTTTTTGAAGTTACTTGAATTAATTACAAAATTTGATTTGGTAATGTAAAAGTATTTTAGACGCATTCAAAGAATGATATTCATTATCATTACCTTAGTCATAAGTTCAAAATCAATTGATTTTTATATTAGGCTCTAAAGTAAGAAGTGCTATAATTGAAAAAGAGGCAAAATATTTTTCAGTGATACTTAATTGTACTTCGGATGCAAGTCACCATGAGCAGATGACTTTGATTATTTGATATGTGGTTTGTCCTATAAAGATAAATGAGTATTTTATAGAGTTTTTGAAAGTGGATGATACATCTGGGTTAGAACTTTTTAATAAATTACAATATATTTTAGAAACCCTTGGACTTGATATTGATAATGTGAGGGGGCAGGGTTATGATAATGGTTCTAATATGAAAGGTAAAAATCAAGGTATACAAAAGAGATTTCTTGAAATAAATAGAAGAGCATTTTATATGACATGTGCTTGTCATTTTCTTAATTTAACAATTTGTGATATGTCAAATTCTTATGTTAAGGTTGTGTCCTTTTTTGGAGTTGTACAGCGCATGTATACTTTATTTGCTAATTCTATAAAAAGGTGGAAGATTTTACAAGATCATATTCATCAATTAGCTTTAAAGTCATTATCAACAACAAAATAGGAAAGTCATGTTAATAGTATCAGAGTCATAATAACTCAAACAAATGTGATAAAGAAGCTTTATATGAATTATAAAAAGTTAGTGAAGATGCTAAGACTAGGAATGAGGTTAAATCTTCAGCAACACATGAACTTGAAAGTTTTGAATTTTTGTTGGGCATGATTATATGACATAACATTTTGGAAAAAATTGAATTGATTAGCAAAAAGTTGCAATCTAAAGATATGCAAATTGACATTGCAATAAAGATTTTGAGAGGATTGATTTCTTATTTTGAAAGATATAGGGAGAAAGGTTTCAAATCTGCTATGACATTAGCGTAAGAGATTGCATCTAAAATGAAAATTGATCCTATTTTTCCTCAAAAATGTACAACTAGTAGAAAGAAATAATTTGATAAAGATTGTCATGAAGAAATTTCACAATCTACTGAGGAATCTTTTAGGATTAATTATTTTTTATTGTCGTTGATATTGCTATTTCATCTTTAAAGAGTAGAGTTGAACAATTGGAAGTCTACAAAATATAGTGACAAATTTGATATTGATGCTGATTATTTATTTTCTGAATTGCAAGTGACACAAATATGTTTACCAATAGAAACAAAGTTAGCTTTTGAAGTTCTTATGTTCGTAAAAGTCATAGATTGTTTCCTAATATTTTCATTGTTTATAGAGTTTTGTTAACTATACCAATTATTGTAGCATCAGCAAAAAGAAGTTTTTCTAAACTAAAATTGATAAATTTATACTTGCGTTCAACTATGTCTCAAGAAATATTAAATGACTTGACAATTCTATGCATTGAAAATGAGGTGTTAAAAAACTTGATTTTGAAGACCTTATTGATGATTTTACTTCTCAAAATGTCAGAAGATCTAGAATTTTTCAATGATTATTTGATACAATTTTTTTGTATTTATAGGTATTACACTTTTTGGATAACCTTAGGAAATATATTTTGTATGGTAATATACTTTTAAATAAAACATATTGATTTTCAAATTTTATTATTAAACTCTATTCAAATTGTAAGTTAATAAAAAAAGATTATTAAGCGTGATCTCTTTTCCCGAAGTACCCCAAAAGTCAGGGTTGGTTCTAAGAACCCTATTAATAATAATGGTGAGGTGTGCGGAGTAATAAGCAGCTACGTGTTCTTCTTAGAAGAGGAAGAATGCCAACCATTCTCTCTCTTCGTGATCAGAGGGTGAAGGACAAGAATGACCTACTCAAGCATATTACATTATATTTTTGAGATGTTAGTTACTTGATGAGGAGATGAGGAGAAGGTCGTTCATCTCCCAAATTAATTGAGCTTAATTCTTAAATAGTTATATTATAAAAATAATAATAATAATAATAATACATGCAAGAACCGCAATTGGTGAGTTGCGGTATAATTTAAATCATAATTAAAAAGAAAGTGTATTTAGACTATCGGCTAGTTAATTAACTTGTGTATTTACTTGTGATGAGCCCTGTACCGTAGCATTTATTATAGGGAGATGAGTGGTAAACAATGAGGATATTTTTTTATCTTTGAATATATTCTAGTTAATATGTACCTCTCGATGTTAATATTATTATATTTTATAGGAGAGAAAAACGGTGAAAAATTATCCCGTCTTTTATCAAAAGACACACATATGTCGTCATCATCATTCTTCTCCTATCTTTTCCCAAAGGATAAATCGATATTAGAGGGGCACATATCCCCAATAACTGTCATTGTCATGCTTGAATTCAAACTCAAAGTCTCAGATTCTCAAGCATACTCAAGAGTGCAGAATAGCTCGTAGCTACATTGCTCGAGATGCTATAGTTATCACGATGCTACAATGTTCATGATGCTACAATATGCAGGATGTTACAATATGTAAGATTTTTTCCTTCTCTTTCTTCTTATCGTACCTTCCTTGTGCGTACCTTCCTTTATTTGCTCCTTCTCTTCTCCATCGTTGCAATTGAAATATGAGGAGATCAGCCAATGTTAGATGGTGGTGAAGTGCGAGGGGAAACAAGGAAAAGATTTATCAGTAATCATTCTTAAGTCAAAGTTGACTAATTTAATTAAGTTCATGTTGATTTATACTTGAATTTCGATATTTAAGAATGTATGAGAGAGAAATCTAAGGGTGATAATTTTTGATCCGACATAAAAACACGACCCGAACTCAACACGAAAAAATCAAGTTAGGGTTGGACAGTTTCGAGTTCGGATGGAAATCGGACCGACCCAATTGATCCAATTAATAAACAAGTCGTGTTTGGGTCAACTTGAAATGACCCAATTATAACCCGCGAACCCGTTTATAAATAATTATAAATTTAAACTAAAATTACAAATTTTAAAAAGTTAAAAACTCTAAACATAGAGATATGCTATTGATTGCAATGTTACTATGACTTATCATTTAAGATATGGATTTTCAATTTGTGTAGATAAATGTTATTTTTAATTTATAATTTAATATACAAAATTTCTTTAATGAATTCAGGTCATGTTCGAGTCAAACGGGTCAAACGGATCGGGTTCGGATCAAGTGCAAATAAACAGATCAAGTTCAGTTTGAATAGTTTGACCCGAATTAATAATCAGGTCGGGTTTAGGTTGTCATTTGCTAACCCGCCAACTTGCCAACCCAAACCTGTCAACTCGAACCAATGGAAGACCTAGTTGGAACTAGGCAGTGAAAGTCCTATCAAGATTAGATAGTGAAAGACATAATTAGGAACTAGACAATGGAAGTCCTAGTGGGGCTAAGTAGTGAAAAATATATTTGGGAACTAGGTAATGGAAGTCTTAGTTGGGTTAAGCAAGGGAAAAGTCCAATTAGGTCAAAGGTTGACCGAACACTTGATGAAGAAACTCTATCAAGTTAATCAGGTACTAGGTAATAGAAAGTCCTTGTTGGTCCCACTAAGGCCGGATAGAGGGGAGGGGTGAATAGCCTACAAGTTAGAATTTAAAACTTCTATTACTTTTCAGCTTAGAAATGAACACACGTTAGTTAATTAGAGAAAATAAATATAAGCATAAAGTAAGAGACAAAAGGTTTTTACTTAGTTACAATCATGATGGTTGTTAATCTAATAGCATCTCCAATGGGGGACATTTGGAGGGGATATTTCTCAAATATCCCTCCCCCCTTCTCTCAAATATCCCCCATTGTGGGGGTATTTGAGGGGTTAAAAAATAAAAAAATTAAACATTCAGAAAAAAAACAAAATAAAATGTTTGAAAAAACAAACATTAGAAAAAAAAAACATAAAAGAAATGAACATAAAAAAAAAAGGCGAACATTAATCAATGTTCATTTTTTCGAACGTTGGGCAACGTTCAATTTCCCCCTATATATACATCGTTTCTTTCATCTATTTTCATTACTTCCATATTCATTGCCTACCAAAAATTTAAAGAGAAATGGATAAAAATTCTGGTAATTATTTTAGGGATTTGTTCAACTCTCCAAATATCGACAAAAATTCTAGTGAAGAAAGTTCTCGAGTTCATCTTAATTTCTTCAATCCTTAATTTCCATTTCCCACTCAACATCTACCAAATTTCCAACATTTTCCATACCCACCACTATATTACCATAATTTCCAAAGTTATCCAAATTCTTTGCGTGGCTACCCTCGAGCTCCGTTATATACATATCCTCCATAATATTGGCAGAGTAGTCAGTATTTCATGCAAGCCCCATCTCATGGAATTAATCCGCTTCAATCACCAAATATTCAATCAAATGAATCGAGAAAAGCTAGTGTTGATGCAACTGACAGTGATAAAGGTACACCTTATGTAGTCCCAGATTCACAATTTCCTCTATTCTCATCTGAAATAGGGTCCGACGATATTATTCTCAATCACGTACCAGAGATGAGCAATGAATTAGATGAAGACCATAACAAGCGAACAGTATGGATAGTAATAGATGATAAGCTCCCTTGCAACGACTTACACAATTATGAGTGAAGATTCAGTAGTTGGTAATGCCCAGAAGAGTGAGTCATTTTGGAAACGAGTTGTGACACACTACAGTACCAATCGAGTATACTGACTCTTCTAATCCTAACACAATTGTTGATATAGATGATAGAGAAATCTGATCTCGTCTAATGGGACAGAAGGCAGCAAAGAGGAGAGGTAAAGAAAGAGTAGGCCTAATTGATGAATTGAATTAGGCTATGCAACAATCAATGACACATTTGGAAGAGTATAATAACAATAAGAAAGTGGATCAACTCATCCAAGCACATCAACTACTCGTAATGGACACACGAGGTATGACAGATGAACAACTTCAAAATCATCTAGCGATATATGAACAACTGAAGAAAAAATTGAACATGTAGTTAATTTCTATAGTTTATTTTATCCGCTGTATGCTTATTTTATTAATTGTAGTTTATCGTTATGTGTTTTATTAATTTAATATGGTTTGTATCTCTGTATTTCAATTTCAAATTTATAAAATATTTGTATTCGTATGAAGTAATATTTTTCTTAAATTTATATATCTTCTATTTTTTTCTTAAAATTAAATGTAAGTTAATTAAATGGTCATGAACCTCATAAATATTTGGTTGGTGAGATATTTGATTGTGGAATTGGGGATATTTGAGAGTGAATATTTGATGGGTAGGACCTATAAATATTTGATTGGTGGAGTATTTCATTGTTAGATTTAAGATATTTGAAAAATGATGTGGAAGTGGGGGCCACAAATACTTGGGAGAAATATCCCTAGTCATTGTGGATGCTCTAAGGCAATAAAAGAGTTCCACTAACGTTCTCCTTGAAAGTGAGCGGAGTAGTCTCTTATAGTTGTTGAAAGTGCAAAGACAAAGAAAGAATTCGAATATAGTATGCTATCTAAACTTCTTGGAGCAGGGCTCTATTTATAGCCTCCTGGTTGATTTATCTATTGGCTGATGTGGCATCTCCAGGCGCCTAGAGCAGGTCTGGGTGCCCCAGCAGTGCATCTTATCTGCTTGCAATGACTCTTTAATGATTCGGTGAAAACATTTTTATTGTACCCGAGCACCTGGACTCATCCAGGTGCCTAGATTGTTGCTGATGTGGACTCAAATTTTATCTCCGCTGCAACGTCTCTGAAAGGGCGCCTGTGCTGGCCTAAGGTGGTTTGGGCGCTCGGATTTGGTCTGGACGTTTGGAGTTCGGGTACCTAGACCTAGTCCAAATGCCTGGACAAGTCAACTTTGTGTTGACTTGTCCGGCTTTTGCTCCGTCACTTGGGTGATTTCTCTAGCCATCCAAAGTTGAACTCACCCGAACCCAATTCTGATCTTCTCCTCGAGTAGTCTTCCGCTTCGGCTTCTTGTCCCTCGGAAGCACCATGCGTATTTTCTCGTTCGTCAATGTACTCTTCCGCAACTTCTCATCCCTCAGATGTACTAAGCCAGTCAACTCGCTTCTCGTGCCATCATTCTCGTTCACTGCATCTTCTGCTTGACTTCCCGTATTCTGAAGTTCCTACATACTTAGACACAAGGATCAAATACAACAGGATCTAACTTAACCCGATTGATCACATCAAAACTCACCTGGGGCACTTACAATGTTCCCCTTTTTGATATGCATCAACTCAAGTTTAGTTAGGGTAATAAAAACAAACAAGTAAATATTGATTTGCAATTTGCTACCATAATTTGGTAATTATAAAAGTTTAAAATCTAAAATATATACCTCCCCTAAATTTAATTTCTAAAATCTCCCCTTGATCACATAATAAAAAATTTAGAGAAAACAAAAAAATAGTTAGAAAAAATAAGAAAACTTTTTCGAGGGGCATACAACCAAATTATTAGTAATATGCCTTATTACCATAATTAAATCCCCAAAGGAATCATTTTTAATCAATTAATTAGATGTTTTTACAAAAATAAATTAAAAATTATTTTAAAATATCAAAAAAATCTTAAAATTTTTTGCTAAGAATAACCATAGTAATTTGAGAATGTGATAAAAATTTCAAGTATAAATTTTTTTTTTTTCATTTTAGCCATGGAAAAATATTTTAACCAGATAAAATTATTTTTAAAAATAATTTTATAATTCTAAAAATCTGCCTGATTTTTATAAATATTCAAAGCACAACGATAATTATCCACAAAATCAGGTTATTCAAAATTGATCTTTAAAAAATTTTAAATTTTAAAATTACATTTTTTTATCAAGAATTCATAAAAAAATTTATAATTGATGACAAATACCAAAATTTTTTATATTAACAATTTATTCATTTGTGCAACATAGGAAAAAAAATTCAACAAAAAACATGAACAGCAAGCATACTAACTAATTAATTTTTTTAATAAAATTAAAGTAACTTAAAATTAAAGTAACTTAAAATTAAAACATGCATAAAATTAATTTAAGCTAAGCTTAATTTAGGAACCTAAAATAAATTCCTACCTACTGAATTAACAAGATACTTTTTCGGAATATATTTTTGTATCACTTTTCTAATTTGACCCCTATAATTTTTGACATATCAATTAAGTCTACTATAATTTTTGAAATTTTAAAAAAGGTGAACATGCATTATTTTTTTCAAGGATTCTATTTGTTCTCTTAATTTATAATTTTCCATTTGAACTTTGTCAAATTCTTCTAATAGACATGCTTCAGCTAAGATAGCTTTTAAATGTATATTTTCTCTTTTCAATTTATTATTTCTTAGATTTGAGTTTGCACATTGATCTAGACATTAAAGTTATACTAGAATATAACAATCAGGAGGTAGAAGACATACTTCATTTACCAGATCTGATTTGAAGCTGGAATCTTTCTCTTCATTGCTCCTTTCTTCAGATATAGCTCCCCCTTTATCAATATTCTCCTCTTGGTGACTTGACATTAGAGCTAGTTTGGCATTCTTCTCCAGTCCTTATTTTGATGACTCATCCCACGTCGCCTTCAAATTCTTATGCTTCGATTTGTTTGGTCCTTTCTTTTTCTCCTTCTTTTTTAGTTTTGAGCAGTCATCCTTGATATGCTCTTCTTCATCATAGTTGTAGCATCTAATTTTTCTTTTACCTATTGGATTTTTCTTGACCTGCAACTCATTAAACTTGTTAGATCTAAAAAAATTTTTAAATTTCCTTATCACATGCGCTTCTTGATCAGTGTCGAGTGAGGAGTTTGATTCTTGCTCAATTTTCTTAGCTTTGAAAGCTAGGTTCTGAGTTGACTCATTTTTATTTCTTAAACCCACACATCGACTTTAGTGTAATTCTAAAGTTAAAAATAAACTTTCTAAGATATTTACCTTAATATCCTTAGAAATGTAGAATGAATCTACTATGAATATCTAGTTTGGGGTTTTTGGGAAAGTATTGAGAGTGTATCGGAGAGAGTCCTGATTTGTTACCATCTCTCCAAGGTTGGTGATTCTAGTGATCAGTTCTTTGATTATGGCATGTAGCTAAACAACCATTTCCCTTCTTCAAGTCGGAGGTTGCTGAGTTGGTTCAGGAGTAGATCTCTTCTTACTAACTTAGCTTTCAAGGTTCCTTTGTGCAACTCCAAGAACTTCTCCGAGAGTTCTTTAATTGACTCATAGGCTCTAATTTGGTTGATTTCTTAGGACAGCAAAATACTGAGCAGATGAAACTTTGCTTTGCCATTGGCCACAAAGTCCATTTGCTAATTCTTTGTCCGGTAGCATTCTTCCTTTTCAGCTTTGTGTTGATCTATGAGTGTTACAAAATCATACTTGATAGTTAATAAAATATTAAAATCAGTTTTAAAAAATACTTCCATCTTTTTTTTCCAGTTGGCGAAGTCCCCCTCGAACTTTGGTAGATGAATGCTCACTCCGACTATTTGTGCTTTAGACGACGATTAGTCCTTCTAAAGCATCCTTGCTCTGATACAAATTGTTGGTATCATTGAGGCCGGCTAGAGGGGAGGAGTGAATAACTTGCAAGTTAGAATTTAAAACTTCTATTACTTTTCAGCTTAGCAATGGACACACGTTAGTTAACTAGAGATAATAAACATAAGTATAAAGTAAGAGACAAGAGGTTTTTACTTAGTTACAACCAAGATAGTTGTTAATTCAAGACAATAAGAAAAACTCCACTAACGTTCTCCTTGAAAGCAGGCAGAGTAGCCTCTTATAGTCGTTGAAAGTGCAAAGACAAAGAAAGAATTCGAATACAGTGTGTTGTCTAAATTCCTTGGACCAAGGTTCTATTTATAGCGTCCTGGTCGAATTTATCCGTTGGTTGATGAGGCAGCTCCAGGAGCTTGGAGCAGGTCCGGACGGCCCTAGTAGTGCATATTATCTGCTCGCAATAGCTTTTTCAATGGTTCGACGATAACATTTTTTTAATACCTAGGCGCCTGGATTGGTCCGAGCATTTGGACTGTTACTGACATGAACTTAAACTTTATCCCTGTTGCAACGTCTTCAAAAGGGTGCTTGTGTTAGCCCAAGGTAGTCTAGACGCCTGTGCTGGCCCAAGGTGGTCTGGATGCCTGTGCTGGCCTAAGGTGGCCTGGGCGCCTGTGCTGGCTTAAGGCGGACCGAGTGCCTGTGTTGGCCTATTACGAAGCTGCAACTGCACGACTACATCATCATTAATAAAAAATATTGATCTCACAGGGATTAGGAGCACTCAAAGACTTACATTTTAAATTAGCTAAACTAACGAATTCTCGAAGAGGTGTTTTTGCACAAAAGTAAGTATAAAAGCAAAGCAAAGTAACTAAAGATAAAAGTGAGGAAGTCTTGTTTAGCGAAATGGTTTGGGGGTGTCATTTTCAAAGTGATGGGACTTAATTTGTTTGGATTTACTCATTCCTATCGTCAATTCTCATACATATAGGAAGCCTAATTGAAGTACCAACACTAATTCGCGGTTATATGTCAGAGTGCTTTTCCTTTTGTTATCCAATCCTTCTCAATGAAAATGATAATCTAGGAAATCCGGTTAAGAGGATATCCTTGTCACTAGGACCCCCGGTCATACATCCCTAGATCACACAGATCGCCTATGAGCACTAGATTAAGGAAAACTCATCAAGTATAGTTACGATCTCCCTTATGGGAGAATTGCCCCTTCATCAAGATCTACCCCTAGATGTTTGATTAAGAGGATATTCTTGTCACTAGGATCCCCGATCATACAATATAGAGAACAATCCATACTACGTTAACAATCCACCACATTTTTCAAAGCTAACATGAACATTAAGCACAATTACATAGATTCACATTAGATTCAACAAGAACAAGCAATAAGAACATTACTTGAATAGGATATTGGCATAATCCAAGAGTTTACATCAAATCCTCATTACAATTACTCCCTAATTCCTATAACAAGAAATCTACTCCATTATAAGAAGGAAATTGAATCCGAAGACAAATATAGCAAGCCTCAACATTCAAATTGAGAGAGAAGTGAAGAAGAGACTTAGCGAACGTCAACGAGTGATCTTCGGAGCAATCCTTTCTAATGGAGGGATGGAGAGCTAGATTCTGGCCTTGGATCGCTGATTTGAGACCTCCGGGGCACTAGATCTGGGATTAGGTCATTTTCCCCAAAGGGGAAAAAACTTCCTCCTTTTGAAATGGGGAAGAAGACTCTTTTATATCCTGGCACGACCCCTGCCACGGGCCATGCCACAGCCATGCCACATTAGCACGGCCAAAGCCTATTGCCCACAAAATCTTAGCGCACGGCCGTGTGGAATCCACACGATCCTAATAAGGTTGGTCTCTGGTGGTGAGGCAGGGTCGTGCCAATTGGCACGACCTCAATTAAGTTTAGCTTTGGATCCCCCACACGACCGTGTAAATCCACACGGCTTGAGTGGGGTTGGTTGCTGGGTGTCCCACATGACTGTTCCTGGGGGCACGGCCAGAGTCAAGTTGTGCTCTGGTGAAGAGGCATGACCGTGCCAAGAGGCACAACCATGCTTTGCTCTTCTCTCCATAAGCTGCTCCTTTGCATGTTTCCGCTCCGTTTTTGCTCCAAAAGCGTTCTTATCACAACAAAATACATAAGAGAATATCTTCGAATCAGAAGAGCAATTATAATGAAATAATGATGAAAGAAAGTGCAAATATGTAGAACATACTCGAGATAAAACTATGAATGTGAGATAAAGAATGCATAAATGCGTATATAAACTAGGCGCATTATGGCCCAAGGCAGTCCGGGCGCTCTGACTTGGTCTGGGGGCTTGGAGTTCGGGCGCCTAGACTTGGTCCAAGTGCCTAGACAAGTCAAGTTTGTGTTGACTTGTTTGACTTCTCCTCCGATCGCTTGGATGATTTCTCTGACCATTTAAAGTTGAGTCCGGGCGCTCTGACATCTCATCCCTCGGAAGTGCAGCATGCGTCCTTCTTGTCCGTCAGTGTACTATTCCGCAGCTTCTCGTCCCTCGGATGCACCGGGCCCGTCGACTCGCTTCCCATGTCATCCTTCTCGTCTATTGTGTCTTCCACTCGACTTCCTTCGTTTCTAAGTTCCTGCACACTTAGACATAAGAATCAAATATAACAGGACATAACTTAACCATGTTGATCACATCAAAACTTATCCGAGGTACTTACAATCCCTATGAATCACGGATGATTTTAATATTGAGCAATCAATTAGCTCAATCGATTGACCTTGAACCAATCAATTGGGAGGCTTGTTTTTGCAAAACATAATAGGTTGATTAGGTTAATCAATTTAGCGTGGCCAATCGATTGGATGTGTTTTTGTAACAACACAGAAGGCCATGAAATCAATTGAGGCAATCGATTGAGAGTTTTTTTCATGATAGAATAGGAAGTGTTGGAATTGATTAGGGCAATCAATTAGGGGCTTTTGTGAGAGCATAGAAGGTGTTGGAATCAATTGGAGCAATCAATCAATAATGTCAATCGATTCGGCAGTATTTTCTCTCATGAATAGAAGCTTCTGAATCGATTGGTATGACTCACCAATTGATTTGTCAGGCTAAAAAGAGTTATTTTGTAGGTTTTAAATGGTTAATCTAATGTGACAATCAATTAGGGGTAAGACTAATCAATCGGGAGGTATTTTTCAGCCTGCTAAGTGTTGGAACCCCAAGGATATTTTGGTGTGATCAACAAGTTAAGTTAGGTCCTGTGTTGTTTTAACCTTGTGTCTAAGTGTGCAGGAGCTTAGGAGCACAGGTACTCGAGCGGAAGATGCGGCTAGCGAGAAGGACGACACGGGGAGAGAGCCGACGGGCTCGGTGCGTTCGAGGGACGAGGTGCCGCAGAAGAGTACCTCAGTGGACGAGAAGGAAGCGTGCACTGGTTTCGAGGGATGAGAAGTCGGAGCGGAAGATTGCTCCGGGAGCAAGAGACGCAGCTAGCGAGAAGGTCGACACGGGAGAGAGCCGACGGGCTCGGTGCGACCGAGGGACGAAGACTGCGGACAAGTACGTTGGCGGACGAGAATGAATCATGTGACGACTCCGAGGGACGAGGAGCCGGAGTGGAAGTCTGCTCGAGAAAACCGGAAGTTGGGTTCGGGTGAGCCCTTTTCCGGATGACAGAGATCACCCAAGTGAGCGGATCCGGAGCAGAAGACCCGGACCGAGGCGGGACTAAACTAGAGAAGAGGTCCCAAACAAAAAGTCAACAACTGTTGACTTTTTGCTCCGGGGCGCCCGAAGCAGTCCAAGGCGCCCGGAATGGCTCCGGGCGCCCGGACCAGTATTGTTGACCAAAACGCGTCCAATGCGTTCTGAACGTTGGGGGATAAAGTTTTATCCCTCCCAGGGCGCCCGAAACCCTTCCAGGCGCCCCGACCAAGGCTATAAATATAGCCTTGGTCCAGAAACTTTTAAAAACGAACTCCTGTAATTCATTTCCAACACTTGTGCGCTTTAGTTTAGAGTTAAGCTTCTGTTTCTGCGCTTCATTGTTGTACAGGGCTTCTCCGCCTGAAGGAGATTGATAGTGGGCTTTATCTTCCTTGGATTAACAACCACATCGGTTGTAACCAAGTAAATACTGGTGCCTCGTCTTTTTAATGTTTGATTTACTTTCTGCTTATTATTTATGCAAGTGTTAGCTTAAAGAGTTCGAGGAAGGGTTGTTTGTTTTTTTTACAGGGCTATCCAACAACCCCCTCCTAGCCGGCCGCAACAGTCCTACAAGTGGTATCAGAGCCGAGATGCCTTAGAAGGACTAACCGCCGTCTGAAGTAACAAAACGATGGTCGGAGCTAGCGACTACCCACCAGCATTCGAGGGGGAGTTTGCCGCTTGGAAACAAAAAATGGAGGTATATCTAAACTCAGATATTGGTATTTTTCTAATAATGAAATCTGGTTACGAAGAACCGAATAACGCGAATGGTGAAGAACTCGATTTATGCCTCTGGAACAAGAAGCAGCGTGACGAGTTAATGGAAAACGGTCGGGCAACATTTCACATTCTAACCGTAATACCAAATGAAGATATCAACAGAGTCGGAGAATACAAAAGCGCAAAAGAACTTTGGGAGAAGTTCTTGAAGCTCTATGAAGAACCTTTGAAAGCCGACAACTCAATGGACACCAAGCCGCCGACAGAACAGTCCGAGAATGAAGAAACGGGCGAAACAGCAATCATAGCAGAAGACCCACCTAAAGATGAAGAAAGCTCAACCGAGACAAGTATCGATGAAGGGGGAGAGTCTTCGGAAGAAAGTAACTTAACAGGGGGAGAACCAACGGCCGACGAGGTAAGTAAGGTATGACCTCTACCCTCTGAGCAACTGGTTCAATTAATCGAAAAAGTACCTAAAGATTTTTGTGAATTAAAAATTGAATCATCGAAAGTGTTTTTCGAATTAGAAAATCAACTGCCGAACACTTCTTGCAAATTAAGAATATTATCGAAAGAATTTTTCAAATTACAAAAAGTTTTGACGAAAGATTTTTGCAAACAAGAAATATTATCGAAAGAGTTTCTCGAATTGCAAAAAAGTTTGACGAAAGATTCTTGCGAATTACAAACTATTTTGTCAAAAGAATTTTTCAAATCAGAAATATTGCCAAAAGATTCTTGCAAGTTACAAAATATTTTGTCAGATGAATCTTGCAAATTAGAAAAATTGTTAAACAAATTTTTACCAATTATTGTGTCAAGACAATTTTTTGCATATTTAATATTTGTTGCTTTAAAGCTAAAAGAAATAGTCTGTCGATTAAAGTATCTCGACAAACTATTAACAGATATTAACATGATACAATTCTTTGCATGTTCAAATTTTCTTACTTCAAATTTGAGAAATTGTAATAAGTTAAAATGGAAATTTAAAACCTTCTGATAAAAGCATAAAAAAATGAAATAAATTTAAAAATAAATACATAGAATTTTTTTTAATTATTTCTACATGTTCCAAAAAAAATTTTATGCATAAAGTTTTTTACTAAGAAAATTCTTAATTTTCATGATGAAAACTTAGAAATTTTCCAAAAGTTATTTTTAACTTAGAAATTTTCTCTGATATTTTGAGATTATTTTTGTGAAAATTATTGCAAAATTTTCAAAGTTCTCAAAATTTTCTAAAAGTTCTTCTTAACTTAGAAATTTTCCTTGACCTAGAAATATTGTCCAGAAAAACATTGAAATAGATCTTTATAAATTTTCTAAGTGTCAACTCTTAGATTTTTCTTGCAACCCCAATTTTTTATGTGATCAAAGGGGGAGAAAAAAAGTATAAGTCTAGGGGGAGGTAGACAATTTAAATTTTCTATCTTTTTGCACTTAAATGTAAATTTTTATTACTATTAATCTATGTTGGTTTCCCTAGCTTAACTTGGGTTGATCACATCAAAAGGGGGGAGATTGTTGGAACCCCAAGGCTGTTTTGGTGTGATCAACAAGTTTAGTTAGGTCCTGTGTTGTTTTAACCTTGTGTCTAAGTGTGCAAGAGCTTAGGAGCACAGGTACTCGAGCGGAAGACGCGGCTAGCGAGAAGGATGACACGGGGAGAGAGCTGACGGGCTCGGTGCGTCCGAGGGACGAGGTGCCGCGGAAGAGTACCCCGGTGGACGAGAGAAGGAAGCGTGCGTTGGTTCTGTAACGCCCGAAAATTCTCAAAACTATATTAGAAATATTCTATAATTATTCTGGAATTTTTAGATATTTTTTCGGAATTTTTAGGATAGCGGAAGTAGCAAAAATAAATAGAAAACGAAAATAGCTTACGTGGGAATTGAATCCGAGACCTAGCGAACCCTATGACTTATAGATAGCTTTAGTAAACCAAGTGAACCCAGCAGGGCCGTGCTGAAAGAAAAGGGATGCAATTAAATTTATATTAGAGTTGGGGGAAATTACCCACTTAATATAAATAGAAAATTTAAGTGGGGTTTGGTTTATTTTGTTTGGTTCGGCAATTTCTCCTCCACTCCAACCCTCGCCGCCGACGCCCCTTCTCCCTCCTCTTTTTCTCTCGGCGCACCAAGCCTAGGGCCCTAGGAGCACCTCCCGGCAACACAAAGTGCACGAGGACGCTCCCCTCCGCGAGAGGAACGCATAGACACGAGAAGATCATCGAAAGGATCGTCTCCTCCGGAGACCTAGCGATTTGAATCGTAAGAAATTACGAACAGGAGGTAAGAAACCCCTCACCTGTAGTATAAGTAGCTTCGTGTGAATTCCATGTATTAGTTTAGTAATATGTAGACTACCGACACAAAGGATGCGAATTAGCGCATACCAAGTGTTCGTTTTAGTTGTTTGGCACAGAAAAATGCAACTTAGGCATTTTAGTAGCTTAGATAAATGCAGTAGCAGCATTTTATAGTTTTTAGCTTTACGGGACTAGATGTCCAATGGGTAGGCTCCTTGCCTCTAGGTTTAGATAACCTAGTTCTAGTTTCACAACCTAGTAAAAGCAAGATAAAATTTATTAGCTCACGTTCAGTATTTTACTTTCTTTTCTGGATTAGATATCCATGGTTGGGCTCCCACGATTCCCTAGGTTTAGCTAACCTAGTAAACCCTATTAGATTCGAATTTGCAACCCCTAGTTAGCAAGTACAGTAGCCGGGCCTAAACAGCAGCATGATTACTATTTTCACTTATTATGATAATAGCTTTCAAACTCTTAATCTAGTTATGTGAATATAGTGTTAGCTCAGTTTTAGTTTCAGTTTCAGTTTAGTTCTCCTAGTTGATACCATGAGATAGCTCCATGCTTAGATTTTTATTATGCATGCCATGTTTCAGTAATTATGCCATGTAACTTCAGTATGCCATGCTTTAACAAATTCAGTGCATGTTTTTAAATAGCATTCTTTTAAAAGCATATTGCATCGAATGCATGTTTTAGTGAGGTAGATGGTTTCTTACTAAGCGAAAGCTTATAAATACTTTCTTTTCCTTATACTGCAGATAAAGGTAAAGGAAAGATGGATTAGCAGAGGAAGCTGAGGGTCAATGCAGTGATGGTGTGTGTGGCAGGAACCTGGAATGAAGATCCTTAGGGAGTTAGCAAATTAAGAACTTAGTTTTCTTTTCTTCAGTACCTTTATGCACTTTTTGACCTTAGAATGTTAACCCATGGAAGATTTGTTTAAATTGTTAGTAATTATGTCAAAATGTTAGTTAATAGATGTTAGAACTTATTCAAACGGTTTTAGAATTCTTATATGAGATTTTGGCACGAACTAGTGCTGAAATCAGAGGTCCAATGCAAAATTAGAAACCCAGATCGATCTACAGATCGATCGACAGATCTCCGTCGGAGTTAGCTTAATCGATCGTTCATCAGGACGAAGATCCGGTGAGATCGATCAGCCAACTCTGACTAGGACCGATCATCGTCTCGACCAAGGAAGTTGGAGTTAAAGTATACTTTTCATTTGGAAGTTGATTTTCTTGTCACAATTGTCGTTCATGGATCCGCCGAATCGATCGATTCTGGAATATAAATGCAGATGAGGTGACGAGAGACAATAGAATCTGCATCAACCAGGGATCTAGGTACCAGAATAGAAGTATTCCCTAAGTTCTATTTGATTTTACAATTAGAATTAAAATCATCGCTATCCGATTTCCAATCAATCCTAGTTATTGGCGTACCTTAATAACCTGTCACCGCATGAAGATAGCGCAAGTAATCCCCATGAAGATCTAGTTTAGTCGCAGACCTAACCCATGTCCCCACAAACCCCAGATTTCACGCTACAGAGTAATCAAGCAACGTTTGGTTCGTTTCATGTTTTCACATAGGTTCTCAACGTGTGCGAATGACAGCATGCTTGTCTCTCTCTCTGACGTGTTTTGTTTTCAGCTCTTCATGTTATTGGATATAACTATGCTGTGTTTAGTCTATGATCTCTATGATGCTACTATGATAAAAGAGTTTCTATTATGAACTATGTATAGGTGGTGAAAGCGAAGCGTGTCACAGAGCCCACAGTCTGAATGGCATGCCCAGACTTACTAAAGACTCAAAAGCAAGAAAGATGCGAGTAGCCTGCAAGCTGGGGCGTGAGTTCTGAAAAATTTGTCATGGCAGTTAGTGAATATCAGAAATAGCTCTAGTCGGACCTAACAAGACTCACACCGCTATAACCCGCCTAACCTCACCAAATTTACTTACACCATGCCTGACCATACGACGCCCACCTAAGGAGACTGATCGACAGTGATCAGACTCTGAGCTGGACAAGCGTAAGCTTACGGGTCACTGTGCATGTGAGGCTCCAAAGGACGTCGCGAATTTCAGTCTTGATCCGTAGTGTGGCCGTGTGGTGGAGCTATTACCAGCCGGAGGATTCGGTAATCTTTAGCGAGAAGGTTCTTTCATACCGTGCCATGTGACCCACTCCACCGGGATATTAGCGGTAATGGTCGAGGTTTCTGGGTCAAGTTCTTTCATGGGTCAACTCAACTGCACCGTCAAGACACTTTTCAGGCGGTGCAATTACCGGATTGGCTCGACTGGAACGAACTATCCAAGACGCGATGTTGCCTATTGCTCCACCGAGATGCCGAGGCCCAAGGAGGGATGAGGCTCATGGCCTACTCATGGTGGTGTAGGTTGCCTAGGTCTCCACCAACAATGGTTAGTAATAGCTCAAAGGCAGTGCATTACGCGGTAGCAATCCTCTCGCTAAAGAAGCTAAGGTCAAGGTATGCGCACCGCTATAGTAAACAGGCCCCTCGTAAAGGCGGCTCGGCATGGCTCTGTGGAACCCGCAACCCAAGTCAACGACCTGAATCTCCAAAGGAAAGCGTGAGCTGCAGACCTAGTACTCATCACACAAGGTTATGCTTGGAAATTTCTTCAGCTGCAGGAGTTTTCGAGCCCATTGGGAAATTCTGCGGTATGGCGGTGATAAAGTCGAAACAGTATACAAGCAGGTGGTATGGGCCATTAACTCGGTTAATTCAACATAGGCACTTTCGAGACGATGCGCGCTCGAGCTAGCAATTCGGTTTAGAAAGGTCTGCTTCATGGTGCATTAGTAAGAATATCAGTAGATCTACTTACTCGACACCAGCAGAGAGAAATTACTGCGGTGTAGTTCAGGTTTCGATCTGAAGATCACGGGCAGTCGTGTCTTGGCTTTATTCGATCTCAACCATTCATTCATTATATATATATCCAGTATCTGAGAATGGCGATACCCGGAGGTTCAAGTCTGGAGCTGTACGACTATCAGTGAGAAATCTACGCAAGAGCAGTGCTTGTAGGCATGCGATAGCCTTTTTGGTGCAGCCGTTGCCACGCGAAGTGCGCTAATTCTGGTTTGCACGACATACGACCGACTGTCGAAACGAGTGACTTGATCAAACAGCCTTCAACGCCAACAACGTGTAAAAGCAAAGAGCGAAGCACGGTCCAACATGATTCCACACATGGCGGCTCAGGAAAAGCCAAGAAATTCTCTCAACCATGCATATGCACAGAATCATGGATCTGATGTACCGGATTCTTAGCACGTAATGTAAGATTGGGGCCAGACAAGGACTACGCTAGGTCCGAGTCGTATGTGACTACCAAGCTAGTCTTCCTTGAAGAGTTACGGGCTTAGCACGAGCGGTGAGATAGAATTTGAGATAGAGCTCATTCCCACAAATCCTATTTCCAAAGCGCCTTATCGCATGAAAGAACTTCATGAGCAATTACAGGACTTGACAAGGGCTTCATCCGTCCTAGTCACTCACCATGGGGAGCACCGGTATGATTACAGATCACTCAACCAAGTCACGATCAAGAACAGGTATCCTCTTCCTAGAATAGATGACCTGTTTGATGGAGCAGCGGTGTTCTCTAAAATAGACCTCGAGATCAAGTTATCATCGGTGAAGGTTAAAGAGGGACATACCCAAGAGATTCGTGACCGTACGACATTACGAGTTCGTAGTCATGCCCTTTGGCGTGACAAATGCTCCACTACCTTCATGGATCTTATGAGCGTTATTTAGAGAATATTTAGATAAGTTTGTTATCGTGTTCATCGATGACATTCTTATCTATTCCAAACTCAGGAAGAACACGCAGAGCACGAAAACAGTATTGCAGACCTTCAGCAGAATCACTTATACGCCAAATGTGAATTTTGGTTAGATCAGTGTCCTTCACGGGTCACATCATCTCAAAAGATGGTATTATGGTAGACCCCAGGAAGATAGAAGTTGTGAGCAATTGGAAGAGACCCAAGAACGCTAGCGAGATCGAAGCTTTCGGGATTAGCAGGCTATTACAGAAAATTCATAGAGGACTTCTCCAGGATAGCCTCCCCACTGACAGAAATGAATGGACAGAAGATTGTGAGAAGAGTTTCACTGAAATGAAAAGGAGATTGACCAGTGCACCTATCCTGACGCTACCAGAGAATAACGAAAGCTTCGATATTTACAGTGATGCTTCTAAATTGGGGCTCGGGGTTGTACTGATGGAGAATGGCAAAGTCATTGCCTATGCCTTGAGACAACTCAAGGATTATGAGAACTATCCTACTCATGACCTTGAGTTAGTAGCGGTAGTCTTCGCTCTCAAGATTTGGAGGCATTACTTATACGGAGCTCGCAGAGTGTATGCAGATCATCGAGTCTCAAGTACTTCTTCACTCGAAGGATCTGAATATGCGCCAGCAGATGGCTAGACAAAGACTACGACATAGACATCCTCTACCACCCAGAAAAGCAAATAGGGTAGCAGATGCACTTAGCGAAAGTCCACCTTATTATCTCTAGCATCATGTCACCACCCCTACGTAAAGAGATCACAGATTTCTCGAACTCATAGCGGACAACTCTCTACTATGACATTAGATTCTACCTTGCTTGGTGACATCCAGACAGGAGGCCAAATTCAAAAATCAAGCAAGAATTAGGTGAATTAGAAAGTGGAGAATTGAGTGTATAAGCGGGGTGTTGTACTTGCTGCATTATGTGTTCCAGATTAGGAAGAACTCGAAGGAAGATTTTAGATGAGGCTCACAAGACTCCATGCATCCGTGCTCCACCAAAATGTACCTTGAAGAAACATTTTGGTGGCAGGATGAAGAGAGACATCTCGATATGTCAGAGAGTTAAGGCGTAACATCAGCCGAGGAGGAGTATATTCAGGAATGGAAGTGGAAGACATTTCTATGGACTTCATAGTGGGATTACCAGAACCACGAGTGGTTTTGATACCATCCGGTAATAGTCGGATTAACTAAATCAGCCCACTTCTTAGCTATCGGGATATCCTACTCCATGGAATTGCTTGTATCTCAAGGAGATCGTTAGATTACATGGAGTCCCACGAACCATTATATCGACAGAGATAGCAGATTCACATCACACAGTCAGCTTTGGGCACGAAGTTGAAGTTTAGCATAGCCTTCCATCCTCGGACCGATGGACGAGTAAATCAGGTACTCGAAGATATGCTCGAGCATGTGCCCTAGATTTCAAAGGAAGTTGGTGCAAATATCCGAGTCTAGCAGAATTTGCATACAACAACAGCTATCGGCATCACACCTTATGAGACTCTCTATGGGCGGAGGTGTCCAATCTGCTGGTACGAGAGTGGTGAACAGAAAGAACTAGAACTTCAGACAGATCTAGTAGCAGATATCACAGCAGCTATACAGCAGATCCGCCAGAGGATAGAGACAACTCAGAGCCGCCAGAAAAGCTATGCTGATACACGGCGCAGACCTTTAGAAGTAATGCGTTTTGGGAAGAAGGGCAAGCTAAGTCCCGATATGTGGGACCATACCTTATTAGCAGAAGAGTGGGCAAGGTAGCATATGAGCTAGAGCTACCCCAGGAAATGTCAGTGTCCACAATGTATTTCATGTCTCTATCTGAAGAAGCATATCGAGATGCCACTCGGTGATTGAGCCCAGATGAGGACCTCGATGATCTCTATTCGGATAATAGACCGAGCAGTTAAGAAATTGCGGAACAAGGAAGTACCATTAGTCAAAGTTATTTGGCACAGTCACACAGCAGAAGAGGCAACTTGGGAGACAGAGGCCAGCATGAGACAGAAGTACCCAGAGTTATTCTAAGTTCGAGGACGAACTTTTTATAAGGTATGGGGGATTGTAACACCCGAAAATTCTCAAAACTATATTAGAAATATTCTATAATTATTCTGGAATTTTTAAATATTTTTCCGGAATTTTTAGGATAGCGGAAATAGCAAAAATAAATAGAAAACGAAAATAGCCTACGCGTGAATTGAACCCGAGACCTAGCGAACCCTATGACTTATAGATAGCTTTAGTAAACCAAGTGAACCCAGCAGGGTCGTACAGAAAGAAAAGGGAGGCAATTAAATTTATATTAGAGTTGGGTGAAATTACCCACTTAATATAAATAGAAAATTTAAGTGGGGTTTTGTTTATTTTGTTTGGTTCGGCAATTTCTCCTCCACTCCAACCCTCACTGCCGACGCCCCTTCTCCCTCCTCTTTTTCACTCGGCGCACCAAGCCTAGGGCCCTAGGAGCACCTCCCGACAACACCAAGTGCACGAGGACGCTCCCCTCCGTGTGAGGAACGCATAGACGCGAGAAGATCGTCGAAAGGATCGTCTCCTCCGGAGACCTGGCGATTTGAATCGTAAGAAATTATGAACAGGAGGTAAGAAACCCCTGACCTACAGTATAAGTAGCTTCGTGTGAATTCCATGTATTAGTTTAGTAATATGTAGACTACCGACACAAAGGATGCGAATTAGCGCATACCAAGTGTTCGTTTTAGTTGTTTGGCACAGAAAAATGCAACTTAGGCATTTTAGTAGCTTAGATAAATGCAGTAGCAGCATTTTATAGTTTATTTAGTCTTGCTCCAGCTTTTACAGGACTAGATGTCCAATGGGTAGGCTCCCACAGTTGCCTCTAGGTTTAGATAACCTAGTTCTAGGTTTAGACAACCTAGTAAAAGCAAGACAAGAATTTATTAGTTCACGTTCAGTATTTTACTTTCAGTGGCACTGTACTGGATTAGATATCCATTGGGTTGGGCTCCCACAGTCGTCCCTAGGTTTAGCTAACCTAGTAAACCCTACTAGATTCGGAATTTGCAACCCCGGGTCTAGTTAGGGATGCGCGCACAGCAAGTACAGTAGCCGGGCCCAAACAGCAGCATGATTACTATTTTCACTTATTATGATAATAGCTTTCAAACTCTTAATCTAGTTATGTGAATATAGTGTTAGCTCAGTTTTAGTTTCAGTTTCGGTTTAGTTCTCCTAGTTGATACCATGAGATAGCTCCATGCTTAGATTTTTATTATGCATGCCATGTTTCAGTATTTATACAATGTTTCAGTAATTATGCCATGTAACTTCAGTATGCCATGCTTTAACAAATTCAGTGCATGTTTTTAAATAGCATTCTTTTAAAAGCATATTGCATCGAATGCATGTTTTAGTGAGGTAGATGGTTTCTTACTAAGCGAAAGCTTATAGATACTTTCTTTTCCTTATACACGCAAAGGAAAGATGGACTAGCAGAGGAAGCTGAGGGTCAATGCAGTGATGGTGTGTGTGGCAGGAACCTGGAATGAAGATCCTTAGGGAGTTAGCAAATTAAGAACTTAGTTTTCTTTTCTTCAGTACCTTTATGCACTTTTTGACCTTAGAATGTTAACCCATGGAAGATTTGTTTAAATTGTTAGTAATTATGTCAGAATGTTAGTTAATAGATGTTAGAACTTATTTCAAATGGTTTTAGAATTCTTATATGAGATTTTGGCACGAACTAGTGCTGAAATCAGAGGTCCAGTGCAAAATCAGAAACCCAGATCGATCTACAGATCGATCAGAATTGGGGTTGTGCCACTGGATCGGTCGGCTGACCGATCCAGAGTTAGCGAGAGAAGCTCACGATCGATCGACCGACCGATCATCGTACTCTGGATCCAGCCGCATACAGAAGCCATATAGCCACTGGATCGGTCAGCCGACCGATCCAGAGCTTTTCTCCGTGCCAGTATCAAGTTGGATCGATCACTGGATCGATCCGACAGCCCAATCGATTCATGGATCGATTGAAATGCCTGATTACAGCTAGCAGGACATCCGAGAGGCATAGATTATCTTCCCTAGCATGTGTACAACTCCTAGGTACACCTAGAATATTAAGTTCAGATTTTACAATAATCAGTTTAGTAAAATTTTAATCAATCTAGATTTTCACAATAGTAATTTAGCACAGCATAATGTAGCGATCGGCCTTACAGCCTAGTCAGTAGAAGGCGGGTCGTTACAGGTTCCGAGGGACGAGAAGCCGGAGCGGAAGATTGGACGAGTACGCTGGCGGACGAGAAGGAATCATGTGACGACTCCGAGGGACGAGGAGCCGGAGCGGAAGCCTGCTCGAGAAGACTGGAAGTTGGGTTCGGGTGAGTCCTTTTCTGGATGACAGAGATCACCCAAGCGAACGGATCCGGAGCAGAAGACCCGGACCGCGGCGGGACTGAACCAGAGAAGAGATCCCGGACAAAAAGTCAACAACTGTTGACTTTTTGCCCCGGGGCGCCCGGAATGGCTCCGTGCGCCCGGACTAGTATTGTTGACCAAAACGCGTTCAATGCGTTCTGAACGTTGGGCGATAAAGTTTTATCCCTCTCAGGGCGTCTGAAACCCTTCCAGGCGCCCCGACCAAGGCTATAAATATAGCCTTGGTCCAGAAGCTTTTAAAAACGAACTCCTGTAATTCATTTCTAACGCTTGTGCGCTTTAGTTTAGAGTTAAGTTTCTGTTTCTGCGCTTCATTGCTGTACGAGGCTTCTCCGCCTGAAGGAGATTGATAATGGGTTTTATCTTCCTTGGATTAACAACCACATCAGTTGTAACCAAGTAAATACTGGTGCCTCGTCTTTTTAATGTTTGATTTACTTTCTGCTTATTATTTATGCAAGTGTTAGCTTAAAGAGTTCGAGGAAGAGTTGTTTGTTTTTTTTTACAGGGCTATCCAACAACCCCCTCCTAGCCGGCCGCAACGACCCTACACTAAGAACCCTAGAAAAGGGGAGTTCTTGGTCATTTGAAGATGTCGAATCTTGAAAATTCTGAAGCAGAGTACTGCTTCATTTCCAAGTCAACAAGAGACATTTCCAAGTAACGAGATCAAATAAGTAAAGTATTTATTGTACTTTGTATTTATTTCCTTGTTCTTGTCGTATTCTAGTATTCGAGTTTGGTTGAGGTTTCTCTACCTTTGAAAATTTTTTGAAAAGAAGATTTTAATAGTGAAGCTATGAGAAAGAGTCGGAATTTTAGATTAGTTACATCAAGAAAATGGATACCAAACTTGAATGCTTTGCTTCAAGTTTTAACTGCACATCATTTTTAAATAAGTGAAATGAGCTATTTAGCTCTCTCTGGCCAGTAAGTGTTCCAACATGGACTTGGAAACGAATGGTTGATGACGAACTCTTTGGGGCACGCTGGAGGTGGGGCGATGGTGCTTGGGCAAACATAGTCAAATGATTGACAGTGTCTTTTAGTCAAATGGATGAACTTCCGGTCAATGGTTGCTCGAATCTAACTTTTTTGTTCATTGAAATCTCACCTTTTGTTGACTCCACGCCTTCATTAGATTTACACTTCCATAAACCTACAGGAAGTTCCAAAATTAAGTCAAGTTGCAAACTATTACTCAAACCTATTTTCCCCTTAATTAGTCAAATGCTTCACCTAATCTATTATAAAAAACTTCCCCTGCCCAGCTAAACATATCATCATGATGACATTAGCAAGAAAACAAAAACCTAATATTAATCTACATCACTTATTGGTCTTCCAATTTTATTGATGCTCCTCGTTTAATCCCTTAGATGCACTAACCCTATGAATCTACTCCAATGTCATATTTCTTCCTCACTCACGAGTCCACCTAGATTATTCAAGTTGCCATAGCATGCTTCTTGCTTAGGCCTCTAGTTCTTCAAAAGCATCAAACTTCACAAGTTTACTTATGTTTTATCCTCTCCCTTACCTTCAGAATCCACTACAAAAATATGCTTAGTGTCAATTCAATCCCTCGGATGCATCAAATCTTCATTAATAATAAATTATTGAATCATTCTTTGATATCTTTTTATATTTAAAAAGACAATTCTGTATCTTATATATTTATTTGTATTGAGAATATTTTTGTTTGTTGAAAGGAAACTCACACTTCCTTTACTTTTAAAGAGTCGAAAGCATTGTTCTGGTCAATAAGCACTATTATATATAGTGCGTTAGGTTCAGTCCATAGAAACTCTCCCATCAAGCCAAGCTTCACTCTTCGTTATCATTAAAAATATATATATTGCTTATGAACCAACACTGCCAAAGTGGGCAGTTAGGCAGTCTGACTCGACAAGTAGGACAGTTAATCAAGTCGGCCGGCAACCCATATAGTCTAACAGTTCAAACAAGTAGAGTGGTTCTGAGGCCGAGCTAGATCAATGATTTGAGCGAACTCATGAGATGGATGACTCGAGTGGATTGCATTAGATACATGGCACTAATGAAAAGAGAAAATTAAATTTAGCCTAAATAAGTTAATTCAGTGATCCCATCCAGAAGCTGAGTCGGATGAAGGTGGGTCTCGAGGTACTGGAAGTTGACAGAAAATCGCTGCGGCGTCCGATCTACCTGGCACCCTCTGAAAGGGTTCACACGGGCGGATGACGAAGGATGATGACCGGGACGATGACGTTAGGGCTCTGCGTACACTCAAACGAGCCCACCAGTCGTTAGAGACCAGAAACCAGGGAAAAAGTCCCTGGGTCAGGCCCTCCGACTCTCAAGTCTGGTACTTTTTCCCCAGAACCCAAAGAAAGGACGAAAAGTAAAGACGAGTAGGAAATGACGAGTAAGCGTACCTGTATAAGAGGCAAAACATCCCTTTTTATACTGCAATGGATGTTTCTGGGGTCTGGCGAGTGTCAGGGAATGTCGGCTGTCAGACTTTGTCTGGCGGTGAATGACACGCGGCACCTCCTCATAGGCCGACGACAGAACCAAAGGGGTAATGAGTCCCGGCTGTTAGCATATTCCCTGACACACTGATTATTCTCTGACAGGCAGTTACGATTCCCTTGCTTACTTGTCCTATAGTGCCTGGCGTCCTCCGCTCATGATTGCTACGCTAGACCTTTACACTTGCTAACCTCGTTCTGATATCTTGCTAACCCCGATCTGACATCGCCTCCAGAACTGTGCTTTGAACCTTGTCCTATGCATCTCTTATTACAAACCCTGAACAGTCTTGTCTCTTATTGGCCTTACGTGTTGCACCCTGCATACTTTAGTTCGGTTCTGTTCATCCCTGCTTCCAAGCTGTGTCTGACTTCGTTTGTGTTGGATCGTGAAACGTCGATAGAGGGGGGGTGAATATCGATTCGAAAAACAACGAGTATAAAAGAGTTAAGCGCAGCGGAAATGAAACAGCTTAGACAGATGAACACAATGTTTTTTACTTCATTCGGAGCCTGTGACGACTCCTACTCAAAGGCCCGTACTCCGTGAGCACTTTCGTTAGGCAATTCACTAGCAATTCGAAATAATGATTACAAAAGACAGTACAAGGAATGCTAATGAAAATTAAAACAAAGCTATACCGACAGAAAGAAAACCACAAGGACAAGAGAACGTTGTCGGAGCTTCGTTGGCGTCGTTGGAGCGCAGAGCAGCAGAGCAAGCAGTCTAAGAGTTTTGAGTTGATTCTGATCTCTACCTCCGCCCCATCTTTTATATGAAGCTCGGGGCGCCCTGAATCCCTTCCAGGCGCCCTGGTGAGACGTGGCAAGTCCAACCAGCGAGCTCCAAGTGGCGACGCGCAGTCAGGATAATTTTTGCCTCCAGGGCGCCCGGGTGCCTCCCGGGCGCCCGGACCACCTTTTTCCAGCGAACAACTTTCCTGCAAAACAAGGTTAGTCCGAGACAAATAGATCCTGCAAAAAGTGTTAGCACAGTTTATGAGTTTTAGTATAAGAAGTATGACTTAGCAAAACAGAGTATGACTTAGATTCTGTCTTTCCGAGACCGGAATCTAGTCACGATCTCGACTTAGATATCCGAAATGGATCTAAGCCGGATCGACGCCTAATGTTCCCTTCCCGGGAACGCGTCCTCGCAGTCACTCCCCTCCAGTGACTTACCTTACTTACCTGCCAGACGTCCGGTCAGCCCTTCGACCCATCTGGACTTCTCGCCAGCTATCCGGTCAGCCCGTCGACCTAGCTGGACTTCTCGCCAAGCGTCCGGCCAGCCCGTCGACCCATTTGGACTTCTCGCCAGCTATCCGGTCAGCCCGTCGACCTAGCTGGGCTTCGTGCCAGACATCTGGTCAGCCCGTCGACCTGTCTGGACTTTTCCTGCACACTCGATCAGAGTGTTTAGACAACAACAAGCTAACTTAACCTGATTTGGCATTCATCAAAACTTGGGTTAAATCGTTAGTGCAAACCGCACCAACAATCTCCCCCTTTTTGATGGAATGACAACCTGGTTAAGTTAGTGTAAACATATGCATAAAACAACATGCATTTAATGTGGTTTTTAAGTTAGTTTGTATTTTCAGATGGCTTTAGCTAACTTAACCACCTAACCCTCCCCCTTTGGCATTCATCAAAAATAAGCTTTGATTAAGTAAACATAGATTTTTGAAATGTCAAGATAAGCAGATAAAAAGAATGTCACGATAACCTGGGGGAGTTAAATTAAAAAAACTTGTTTAAAGCATTAACTTTTAGATTTTAGAAAAATAGCTAAGTCTAAAAAAGATCTCAAACACAAGTGTATAAGTTCTAAATTTCAAGACCAAATTTTAAATAAAAAACTAGTTTCAATTTTGAAATGCTTTTCAAAAATTCCAAAACTGAGTTTGAAAATGATTATATTTCAAAACTGATTGAAATTTATTTTTCAACACTAAGTTTGTAAAAGATTTAATTTGTAAACTTAAGTTTTTGAAAAATCTTATTTCCACATTTTTCAAAAATAATTTTAAAGTTTAATTTGAAAAACTGAAGTAGTTTTATTTCTCCCCCTGAACTTGACATCAAATGTCTAACCAGTTTGTTACTGACTGACTTATCAAAAGATAGCAGCTTTCACTTGGTTAGTCAAGTTAAGGTCAACCGTAACTTGATTAATATATATTTTGTATTTAACGCCCAGACTTATGTCGATGCACTGAAATAAGCATCTTAAGTCTTAGGCAAGTGGCCTATGCATCTCACCTCTTTCTATGTTCGTCAAACACAAGCAAGGTAAGCCTAGGGTGTTGGTGAGATGTTCAAAACTAGTCCTATGGGTACATGCTTTCTAAGGATTTTAAACTAGTCTAAGGCTAAAAATTTATTTAAAAATCTAAAAATGGGAAAGTTTTGAAAACGAAATATGTTTTAACCTATAATTTGAGAATAACCATTTTTTGAAATTTGAAACTTCTAGTCTATTAGACACATTCCTAGTTTTCTACGTAAATGGCTAAATTCATTTCAGGGAGTGGTTTAGTGAATATGTCAGCTAAGTTTGACTTGGACTTAACGTATTTGAGCTCAATGTCACCCTTAGTAACATGATCCCTGATAAAGTGGTGCCTGATTTCAATGTGTTTGGTTCTTGAATGATGCACTGAATTTTTTGTTAAATTTATTGAGCTAATATTGTCAATTAAAACTTTTACATTTGTGATTTTTAAGTTGAAATCTTTTAAGGTGTGCATTATCCATAATAATTGGGCTACACATTCTCCTATGGCTATGTATTCTGACTCAGTTGTAGATAGTGCAACACAATGCTGCTTTCTACTAAACCAGCTAACAAGTGTTGAGCCTAGTAGTTGATATCCACCACTTGTGCTTTTGCGGTCTAGTTTGCATCCAGCATAATCTGAATCAGAATATCCTATTAATTCAAAGTCACTGGTCCTAGGATACCAAATTCCTACGTTTGTTGTTCCCTTAAGATATTAAAAATCCTTTTGACTTGAGTCAAATGGGATTCTTTAGCACAGGTTTGGTATCTTGCACACATACTAACTGCAAATAAGATATCAGGTCGGCTTGCAGTTAAGTAGAGTAGACTGCCTATTGCACTTCTATAATATTTTAGATCTACTGGTTTTCCATTTGGGTCATTGTCTAAGATTGTGTTTACTGCCATGGGTATTTTTATTTCTTTTGTATTTTCCATTCCGAAGTTTTTAAGTAATTCTTTAGTGTATTTATGTTGATAAATGTAATTTCCTTCATTTGTTTGTTTAATTTGTAATCCTAGAAAATATGTCAATTTTCCTATTAAACTCATTTCAAATTCTTGTTCCATTAGTTTGATAAATTTTTCTAAAAAGTCTGAGTTAGTTGAACCAAATATTATATCATCTACATATATTTGTGCTATAAATATGTCATTTTTTAGTAATTTAACAAACAAGGTTGGGTCAATTTGACCTTGGTTGAATCCTTTGGATGTTAAGTAAGATGTTAGCCTTTCATACCATGCCCTAGGTGCTTGTTTAAGTTCATATAATGCTTTCTTTAATTTAAAAACATAATCAGGATGTTCTAGATTTTCAAATCCAGGAGGCTGACCTACATAAACTTCTTCTTTTATTAGTCCATTGAGAAAGGCTGATTTAACATCCATTTGATATAGTTTGAATCCCTTATGGGCTGCATAACTTAGTAACATTCTAATGGATTCTAATCTGGCTACTAGGGCATAGGTTTCATCGTAGTCAAGTCCTTCAACTTGACTGAACCCTTTGGCAACTAGCCTAGCTTTATTCCTAGTAATTTTCCCAGATTCACTTAATTTGTTTCTAAATACCCATTTTGTTTCTATTATTTTCTTATCTTTAGGTGGTGGTACTAGATCCCAAACTTCATTACGCTCAAATTGAGCTAGTTCCTCTTGCATAGCGATGATCCACTCTGGATCAAGTAGGGATTCAGCTACAGTTTTGGGTTCAATTTTTGAAATCAGGGAAATTTGACTTAGGTTCCTAAAGGATGATCTGGTCTGAACTCTTAGGTCTGGGTCACCAATTATTTGATCAGTTGGATGGTTAGGGTTGATTCTTATAGTTCTAGGAGGTTGATTTGCTTGAGTGTGTTCATCTTCTTCATGATCTAGGGATTGATTAGTTTCTTCAGAATGATTATTTTCAACAGGTTGAAGTTGAGTTTGTTCTTGGGTTTCTTCAAATTTTACATTTGTGGTTTCCTCGATTTTTAGCGTAACTTTATTATATATTCTGTAACCCCTACTGTTTAGAGAATATCCTACAAAAATTCCATTTTCTACTTTAGAGGTAAATTTTCCTAAGTATTCTCTAGTATTTAAGATGTAGGTTGGACACCCAAATACTTTAAAATATTTTATGTTGGGTTGTTTGTTATAAAATATTTCAAAGAAAGTTTTATTATGTCTTTTATTTAATGTTGTTCTATTTTGCACATAGCAGGCTGTACTTACAGCTTCTGCCCAAAAATATTTAGGTAGGTTATATTCATTTAACATAGTTCTAGAGGCTTCTAGTAAAGTTCTATTTTTTCTTTCTACAATTCCATTTTGTTGGGGAGTTTTAGGACACGAAAATTCGTGATGGTAGCCATTCTCAAGACAGAACTTGTTGAAATTATGATTTTTAAATTCTCCCCCATTGTCACTCCTAATTCTTTTAATTTTAATATCTTTTTCGTTTTCAATTTATTTGCAAAAGTTTGCAAAGATTTCAAAAGTTTCATCTTTATGTTTTAAGAATTTAACCCAAGTAAACCTAGAATAGTCATCTATTATTACTAAGCAGTATAAGTTTCCATTTATGGATTTGACCCCATGGGAGTCAAAAAGGTCTAAATGTAGAAGTTCTAATATCGAGTAGGTTTGTGGTTGATTGGTTGGTTTATGAGTGGATTTTGTTTGTTTACCTTGTTGACAAGCATTACATATGGTTGAATCTAGGTTAGGTAATTTCGGTAAGCCTCTCACTAGTCCATTTAATTTGCTTATATTTCTAAAGTTGGTGTAAGACATTCTCCTATGCCATAACCAAGTCTCTTCTTTTTGTGTTAAATAACACTTAATTGAAGAGGTGGTTAAGTTGATAGCATAGATGTTGTCTTTTCTAAAACCTTTTAGGCTTATAGTAGGATTATCTAGATGTTTGATTAAACACTCTATGGATAGAAATTTAACCTTATACCTAGTATCACACAATTGACTTATACTCAGAAGATTGTATTTAAAATTCTCGACAAGTAGAACATTTGTAATTATGAAATCTATTTTTAGTTCAATATTACCTATTCCGATCACCTTGAGTTTGCCGTTGTTTCCAAAGGCAACTGTTCCTAAGCTTTTGTAGGTGAGTTGAGTGAACTTGGTGTGATCTCCAGTCATATGTTTGGAGCAACCACTGTCCAAAATCCACTTGGTTTCCTACAATGAGTAGGATTTAAGGTTAGTCTTAAAAATAGTTTTTCAGGTTAATTTGGTTTTAAAATAATTTTTTTTTTAAAAGTTTAAAATAATTTTTAAAATAGTTTTTGAGGTTAATTTGGTTTTAAAATTAAAAATAAATTAATCATAATTCATTTTAGTTATTTAATTCGAAGTTTGATTAGTTCAAGATTTAACTTAACTAATTAAGTTCGAAATTTAATTTGATTAATTTAATTCGAAATTTAATTTAAATTTGAAATTCGAATTTTAATTTTAATTTATTTTGAAATTCAAAATTTAATTTTGATCCTTAGTCATCTCACCTGATTTAAGTTTTCAATCAGGGAATCCTATAATTTTGTGAGATGGGTTGGATTTTAATTATGGAGTTTGGTTTAACTTGGTTTAGATTCAGATTTAGTTTTGGTCTCTACAAATAGGCATTCTTCGAATAAACTTCTAAGCTTGGTGAGTCACATGGACGTCATTAGAAGTAACCAACCTTTCGAGGTTTTTCGAATAATCCTATCCACGGAGCTTAGTGCTAAATCTTGGTCTAACTAGTTAGGATTCATTTAAGGGTAGCTTCGGTCAGTTCCACTTGGCCAAATGCACCAGATCGAAGCCATATCTTTCTAGACATGCGATGCCCAAGCTTCCCTAACGTACTATCATCCAAAAATTTCACTGGTACCATGATTCAAGTTAAACTTGGTCTCTTTTTAACTAATCATAATTACCCTGCTGGGTTAGTTTGTTTAGTTTACCCTGTCGGGTAAGTTAGTTTTGGAGGTGCCAACTATTCTGGAGCCTCCCCCTGAATTATTGGCCTTTAATTTAAATTTTCGTTTTAGGTTTGTGTCGATTCCTTTTATAGTTATAATTAACTTGGTGATAATTTATATTTTGTTGGGTTTTAATATTTTTAAATTTTGATTTCTTTTATTTGTGTTTTGGTTTTTGATTTAGTTTATTCGAGTTAATATAGTATATTTTTTCTTTAGGTATGTAATATTGATTAATTCCTACTTGCGTGGTCAAACACGCTTTCGGAACCCAAGCTTGATTAGTTGATTTGTATTGGGTTATTAATGACTTAAAGGTTTTATTTGAGTTCGACTTGTATCCAAGTCTGGTTTTATTATAACATGCTTTTTGATTGTTCAGGATTAAGTCTAGATTTTTTGATCTTGTAGTGAATTTTTCTACTATTTCTTTTAAGTTATTAATTTCTGATTTTAATGATGAGTTCTCTTCAAGTATTAGATCTTGAGTTGGATTTAAATTTTTTATTTGTTCCTTGAGGTCTTGATTTTCCTCAAAGAGTGATTTGTTTTCATTTTCTATTTTAATTAACCTACTATTTAAGCAAGAAATAATTTTAAAGAATTTTTTGTTTAAATTAAAATGTACCTCATCCGGGCCTTCGGAAACGAGTACGGACTCGTGGCTTGATTCAGTTTCAGACCCGTCTTCATCTTCCGACTCGTCTTCCGTTTCAGCTTCGCGGGCCATCAGCGCGAGATGGCTCTGGTGTTTCTGCTCTTCTGCCTCCGATTCATCCGAGGAGTCGTCCCACATTGCTTTGAGGGCCTTCTTTTTGGTTGGCTTCGGTTTTTCAAACTTCAGTCTTGGGCATTCGTTCTTGTAGTGCCCCTTTTTGTTGCATCCGAAGCACGTCACATTCTTTTGTTCCGAGGGAGAACTGATCTTTTGAAGGTCCTTCTTGCTGAAGCTTCTTTTTCTCCTGGTGAACATTTTTCTTACCAGGTTCACCAGGTGTTCTTCGTCTTCGGTATCTTGATCAGAATCTTCTTCAGATTCAGGCTTGTTCTTCTTTTCTTTGGATGAGCCTGCAAATAAAGCAATACCTTTCTCGGTTCCAGCATTAGTTTGTTCATGTAATTCTAACTCACAAAAAAACTCGTCTAATTTTAACTTAGATAAATTTTTTGAAATTTTATAGGCATCTACGATTGATGCCCACAAGCTATTACGAGGAAAAGCATTTAGTGCGTACCTTATTAAATCTCTATTTTCCATCTGGTGGCCTATCACGTGGAGTCCGTTGAGGACGTCCTTGATTCTTGCATGCAGTTGACTTGCCGTTTCCCCTTCCTGTATTTTTATATTAAATATTTTATTTAAAAGTATGTCTCTTTTTGTTACCTTCGTGTCGCTTGTTCCTTCGTGCAACTCAATCAGTTTGTCCCACAATTCTTTAGCATTCTGATGTGGTCCGACGTGATTCAGCTCTTCTCGTGTTAGTCCGCAATGCAGCGTGTTGATTGCCTTGTTTTCTGTTGATGCCTTTTTCCTCATGTCCGGATTCCACTATTCCGGGTCTAGTGGATTTCCGGAGTTGTCGACTGGAGTTCGGTACGCCTTTATAACGTTGAACCATTGATCGTAGTCTGTCTTTAGGTAAACCTCCATTCTTTTCTTCCAGTACGAGAAGTCATCCCCGTTGAATAAGGGAGGTCGTACTGTGCTAAATCCTTCTAGTTGAGACATGCTGCACACAAGTAAATAACGAAAAAATATTCCAAGACTTGGTCTTGGATTAGTAGTGCGGAAAAAAAATAATAGTTGTATCTAAATTGGTGTTGCACCAATTTAGATTTAATTGCAACGAGAAGAAAAAAAATTCCTAAATTAATAGTAATATCAATTTAGAATTAAGCGAAGAGAAAAAAAATATTTTCACCCCCTATCTGATTGGTGGTTTCACCAAATCAAAGCGGTACCTGCTCTGATACCACTTGTTGGATCGTGAAACATCGATAGAGGGGGGTGAATAAAAATTCGAAAACAACGAGTATAAAAGAGTTAAGCGCAGCGGAAATGAAACAGCTTAGACAGATGAACACAATATTTTTTACTTCGTTCAGAGCCTGTGACGACTCCTACTCGAAGGCCCGTACTCCGTGAGCACTTTCGTTAGGCAATTCACTAGCAATTCGAAATAATGATTACAAAAGACAGTACAAGGAATGCTAATGAAAATTAAAACAAAGCTATACCGACAGAAAGAAAATCACAAGGACAAGAGAACGTTGTCGGAGCTTCGTTGGCGTCGTTGGAGCGCAGAGCAAGCAGTCTAAGAGTTCTGAGTTGATTCTGATCTCTGCCTCCGCCCCATCTTTTATGAAGCTCTGGGCGCCGATCCCTTCTAGGCGCCTGGTGAGACGTGGCAAGTCCAACCAGAGCTCCAGTGGCAACGCCGGGATAATTTTGCCTCCAGGCGCCTCCGGACCTTCCTGCCTGGGACCACCTTTTCCAGTGACACAACTTTCGCAAAACAAGGTTAGTCAGACAAATAGATCCTGCAAAAAGTGTTAGCACAGTTTATGAGTTTTAGTATAAGAAGTATGACTTAGCAAAAATATGACTTAGATTCCGTCTTTCACCGGAATCTAGTCACGATCTCGACTTAGATATCCGAAATGGATCTAAGCGGGATCGACGCCTAATGTTCCCTCGCTGAACGCTCCCCTACCTCCGACTTACCTTACGCGCGACGTCCGGGCCAGCCTGACTTCGACCTGACGCCACTATCCGTCGACCATCGACCTAGGTGGACTTCTGGCTCAATGGTCACGTCGACTTCTTGGACTTCTATCCGGCATCACCGTCGACCCACCTAGTCGACTTCGTGCCAGACATCTGGTCAGCCCGTCGACCTATCTGGACTTTTCCTGCACACTCGATCAGAGTGTTTAGACAACAACAAGCTAACTTAACCTGATTTGTCATTCATCAAAACTTGGGTTAAATCGTTAGTGCAAACCGCACCAACAGTTTGTCCCGACCTGTACCTTTTATCATAAATCCTGACATGTATCCTTGGCTAACACATCACGACCTGTATGTTTTATCATAAATCCTGACCTGTATCCTTGGCTAACACATCACGACCTGTATGTTTTATCATAAATCCTGACCTGTATTCTTGGCTAACACATACTGACCTGTACATTTTATCATAAATCCTGACCTGTATCCTTGGCTAACACATCCCGACCTACACGTCAAGTCTGTATCCCGACCCGCTGTCAGCCGTTATCCATGACTTCCACGTTACGTCTTGTACGCTAGGTCTGTATTCTGACCCGCTTTTGTTTACTGTTATACATGGCTTGTACGTTCTGACATGCATGCCATGTTTGTATTCCGACCCGCATTTGTATATTGTTATCCATGGCTTGTACGTTCCGACCTGTACGCCATGCCTGTATCCCGACCTGCTTATGTCCACTGTTATCCATGGCTTGTACGTTCCGACCTGTACGCCAGGCCGGTATCCCGACCTGCTTTTGTCCGCTGTTATCCATGGCTTGTATGTCCCGACATGCACGCCAGGTCTGTATTCCGACCTGCTCCGGTCCTTTGTTATCCATGGTTTGTACGTTCCGACCTGTACGCCAGACATGTACTACGCCAGAGGCCTTTCCCTCTACGCCTTTACATGGCCAGTGGGTTCAGCCCTTCGTTATACTCGACCTGTGAGCCCAGTTCTTGATTGTTATTTAGGTTAGATCTTGTCCAACTTGTAGTCCTCTCCTTTGACTGCCCCGTAAGCTGAGACTTTGACCGTGGCTACGCAAACTTGACTTCTGACCTCCACGGGGGCCAGACTTCTGACCTCCACATAAGCTTGACTTCTGACCTCCACGGGGGTTGGACTTATGACCTCCACGTAAGCTTGACTTCTGACCTGCACGAAAGCTTGACTCCTGACCTCCTCGTAAGCTTGACTCCTGACCCTCCTGTGGTCTTGACTCCTAACCACATCATCTTACTGACCCCATAATTATGCACCGTATCATTCAGCCTAATGACTCGACCGAATAATTAACGCAGTTAGGTGATGCATAGACTGACTGTCTTGAGAAGAATAAAAATGAATGAATTGGGACATCATAAGATTGAGTAGGAGAAATAGATTAATTATTGAACTAGTTAATTGAGTAAGTTGAACAAAACGTTACGGGAACCATATTATATTATAAGGGCATCATCACCATTATAACACCCACCATCTCATCAAAAAGTATGAGGTCCACTGTCACATACTAATTATAATAACATATCTCTTTTATCAACATTCCTTTTAATATTAACACTTATTATTTATGGGTCTCACAATCCACTTAATCATCTTAAAATTATATCATATTAAAAAAATATATTTTAAAATATATAAATTATTATTAATATTTTAAATAATAATCTTATTTTTAAAATTATTAATATTTTTAATATTTTAATTTTTAATAAATAAAATTTTAAAAAAACACACACATGGGGTGGGCTAATACCCCACGTTGCTTGAACACGTTTAATTCTTTGAACGTGTTCAAGTGAAGGGGTATTATAACATCTCTTCACAACATGTGTTAACACCAAGAGGTGTTATAACACCCCTATTAATAGAGTATTACAGATGCTCTGAGATATATTTTATTATGGGAACCACATTATACTTAGTGCGGCTGGTGTTGCTAACTTATGGAAAATATTAATTAGCTCCGTTGAAGTCTATTATGTGCTAAACCACATTAATTAATATAATTAATAATTTTAATATACACATACTCTACTTATATTTTTATTATTTTATACCTACTCAACATTATATTCCATTAAATAATTAGCTCATTCAATAATCACTCTATAGAAAACTTAAGATTAAAATTATTTTATTTTTTAATGTCAAAACGTGTTATGCTCAGAGCCAATAATAATAATAATAATAATAAATAAATAAATAAATAAATTTAAAATTATTCATTTAATTTTATAATTTATGTGATTATATAAATATTGATATAGTTTTCTAAGACGCGGATTTGATATTTGATATTAGGCTAAAATAAAAGAAAAAACAAATGGGTTTGGTAGATCATGAAACGGACCTTTGACTTTTTTTGTTTTGTGGGGGACGGGCATGCGCGTTGCTATTTAAGGCCCGTTTCGCCTCTGTCTTTCCTCCACAAGAAGCTCTGCATCTCTTGCCACTTTCTTCCGCCTCTCAGATCTCGCCCTTTCCGTTTGCTGCCTCTTCAAAACTATTGTGGAAGCGGAGGCGCACAGATCTCCAGGTAATTTTCTCACTAGATCTGAAGCTTTTCGTCTGCTTTTCGTCTTGAGATTCGCGACCTTCTGCTTTACCGCTCTTTGATCGTAATGTACATGCCTTAGATCTGTCTACCCTTTGCGCGATTTCGCTGATGAACTAAATTGTGTCCGGGGGTTTCGTGGGAATTTTGGATCTAAGCAACTTTTAGCAGAATTTTGGCGATCAGCAGCCGGAGAAGGAAGGATGTTTCGGATTGAATCTGATCCTTTGGGAAGATCTTATCACGATGCAGATCCATTTCTCGGTTGTTTGATAATTAAATCTGATATCGTTGGTATTTTTACAGATCGGATCTTTACCTATCAATTGATGGGAAGCATTGGGGTTATGAAATACTTTTTTTTTAAAAAAAAAAAAAAAGATCTGCAACGGAACGGATCTAAAACTAAAAGCCGCCTTTTATTACCATTTTGCTAAAGGTTTCGTTAGGTCATGTAGATTTATTTGATCTTTTTTTTTCCTTCATCTTTTCTCAACGACTATATCAGGCACTTTTTGAAATTTTTTTCAAGGGTTTCTTTTCATGCATTATGCCTTTAACTTCTGACTGTGTCTATATACTTTGTCTTATAATATCAATGTATTATTAGTTAATAAATGCTCTTATTTGCTAGAAAGATGTTTGAGTTGACTCATCGATATAAAAACCAAACAAATTAACGTTTGTGTTTGGTTTTTTTATTTAGGAATTTATTTGGGTTGAAGATCTGTGATTATTTGATTCATTACTTATTATGTATCAATCACTACTTTTTGCATCCACTGACTAGATTTTGTTTTTCGTTTAACTGTTTCAGTCCAACTAAACAAAAATGGTGAAGATTTGCTGCATCGGTGCCGGCTATGTCGGTGGCCCAACAATGGCGGTCATTGCTCTGAAATGCCCTTCCGTTGAGGTGGTAGTTGTAGACATTTCCGCTGTTCGCATTGCTGCATGGAATTCTGAGCAACTTCCGATCTATGAGCCTGGACTTGATGAAATTGTGAAGCAATGCAGAGGAAAAAACCTATTCTTTAGCACTGACGTGGAGAAGTATGTTCGTGAGGCCGATATCATTTTTGTCTCAGTGAACACACCCACCAAAACCCGTGGCCTTGGTGCTGGCAAGGCAGCTGACCTCACCTACTGGGAGAGTGCTGCTCGGATGATAGCCGACGTCTCACAATCTGATAAGATTGTGGTTGAGAAGTCCACCGTCCCTGTCAAGACTGCTGAGGCTATTGAGAAGATTTTAACCCATAACAGCAAAGGCATCAACTACCAGATTCTCTCCAACCCAGAGTTCCTCGCAGAGGGTACAGCAATTCAGGACCTATTCAGCCCCGATCGTGTCCTCATCGGTGGTCGGGAAACTCCAGAGGGTCAAAAGGCTATCCAGGCGCTAAAAAATGTGTATGCCCATTGGGTTCCTGAGGAAAGAATTCTCACTACCAATCTATGGTCAGCTGAGCTATCCAAGCTTGCTGCTAATGCTTTCCTAGCTCAGAGGATCTCATCCGTGAATGCCATTTCAGCCCTCTGTGAAGCCACAGGGGCAAATGTAGCTGAAGTGGCTTATGCCGTTGGCAAGGACAGTAGAATTGGCCCTAAGTTCTTGAATGCAAGTGTCGGTTTTGGTGGCTCATGCTTCCAGAAGGACATTCTCAACTTGGTTTATATCTGTGAATGCAATGGCCTCCCTGAGGTGGCCAACTACTGGAAGCAAGTCATCAAGATCAATGACTACCAAAAGAGCAGGTTCGTGAACCGTGTTGTCTCTTCCATGTTCAATACTGTGTCTGGAAAGAAGATTGCTGTTCTTGGCTTTGCCTTCAAGAAGGATACTGGCGACACAAGGGAGACTCCTGCAATTGATGTGTGCAAGGGCCTCATAGGTGACAAAGCCAAGATCAGCATCTATGATCCGCAGGTGACTGAGGACCAGATCCAGCGTGATCTTGCCATGAACAAATTTGATTGGGATCATCCTATCCACCTGCAACCAATGAGCCCAACCGCTGTGAAGGAGGTGTCAGTGACCTGGGATGCTTATGAGGCCACTAAGGGGGCACATGGAATTTGCATTCTGACTGAGTGGGATGAATTTAAAAAACTGGACTACGCAAAAATCTATAATAACATGCAGAAGCCTGCTTTCATCTTTGATGGTCGCAATGTGGTAGACCCCGAGAAGCTTAGGGAGATTGGCTTCATCGTTTATTCGATTGGAAAGCCATTGGACCCATGGCTCAAGGATATGCCTGCCGTGGCCTGATTGGGAGATCTGGTAATCAGCGACATACGGTGGGAGCTCTTATAGATGATAAATACTAGTTTTCGTGGTTCAGATTGAAAATTCTCCCTTGATCGTTGTCTTGTGGCCTCTTGTTTAGGCATTATTAGTTTAAAAGATGTCGATTACACTATTTCCTGCTTTTCTGTTGCTGTACTTTTTGAATATCTTTTGTTGCATTACATTACATGGGAGTACTGATATATTTTTTTTGTTGACTAGGTAAATTTTACTATGACAAAACATGATTGGAAGTTTCTTTACTTTTTCCTTTTTCCTCGTATGATGAATGGTTCCTTCTTGCTGCAACGATGGGCTCAGAATAATTTCTATGTGAATAACAAGATATTGAAACATTTGCAGATTAATAGTTGCAGACTATTTGCCCCATTTGCCTGAACCAATTTTGCTACAAGATTATGTTGGACAAAATTATGTTGTAGATTTATTCCTTCGATCTGCAGATGACATTGTCTAGCTAATAATTCACAAATTAATTTTTTTTTCCTCTTAAAAAAAATCAGAAAATTGTATTCTGGAAATACAGCTCAAAATAATCCATCATTCGCCAAGACGTGTGTTACATTTTTCATGTGGTTTTACGTACATCATCTCCAGGAACATATACATTCATCAGCCTGAACGCTTCAGCGTGGTATTTGATTAAGATTATAGTTTTCCACTTCTCATCTGCCTGGTGGAACTGCAGCCAAAATTCCAAAGAGTTTAATAGCCTAAGATGGGCTAAATATTACTATAGTTCATAGCTGGTTAGAAATTATCTGCTAACCTACCTCAGCCTCAGTTATTCCACAATAACCGGCATCGTCCGCGACCAAGGCATCACGGAGCCACAATAAGGCCTGGGTAACTAGTTGTTATCAGGAGGAATTCAGTGACTATTTCTCTGAGGTTTTCGTCTACTCCTGCAAGGAGGTATTATTTGTGAAATTTACAAGTGTGCTAATGCAATAGTTGAAAGAATCGATAAAAATTATATCGACAGAGATACAAACAGTCACAAATCTCTGGTGAAGCATGTTATTTGCGAAAATCAACCGTGGTTTAATCCAAGAATGCTTGAAGAGTTACCTACTATCATTTGGCAAGTGCTGCAGCATCAATGCCCTTGTTTTTCCATCAGGTTTGAGTCCAATGCTGCGCATCTTCTTGTACAGTTTTATTGCTACTGAAATCTTGCCGCGTAAACACAGCCCATGAACTAGTGCATTGTAGATGGAAGAATTTGGTGAAACACTCTGTTAGATCCAAGAAGACACAACATGAATAAATTTTCTCATAAGACTACTAACAACCATGACCCCAATTTACATGCACATAATAGAAACAGCAAAACTCACCAATTATAGTTAGAAAAGAGCATAAGATATTCAAAGATGGTGCAGATGGAAACTAATTGCTGCTAATATAAATTATGATTACAAATGTCAGTACTCAAACATCTTGAATCTTTTTTCTTTCTCAAAGCTAGTCAGTACGAGCTGAACTTGTCCAAAAACTTGTTGAGCTCAGCTGAATGTGTGATCACATCAAGATCAATTTTGCACTGGCAACAAAAGTTTAGCTCATTTTTGAATTTATTAAAGCTGTCATACACCAATTCAAACACATCGATTTGAAGTTTATAGATTTCTTACAGCCTTCAGAAGGAATTTAATCAAACTCCTACATAGGCTTATATAGGAGTTTGATTGATTACTGAATATTTACATATGAATATGAAAAATCATAATCCTTAATTTGCAATTTATCCAAGTAATATTTGGCATCAAATACTTAAATCAAGCCAACAAGCAAGCTTGTTAATCGAGTGTTCATGTTCTTTATTTGTTAACAGTGCATGATTTTAAGAAAACCTTATTGGTCAGTGATCCATGTTTGTCTATGACAGCCAAGCATAGAAAATATTAAATGCTTTGATACTTACATACTGAACTACTGAACAAATAAAAAAATGTTCATGAACATTTAATATGTTGAAACTGTTTTAATGTTTGATTAAAACAATGATGCTTAGCAGAGTTGTGCAATGATGTCAAACAGACTTAAGCCAACATCACATAGTGATTGTGAGATCACGTGCTCAAAGGCTTAAAGAATTGAATCAAGTCGAGCTTGTGGAGATTGTGGACATAACGATTGTGGTGATCATGTGCTTTAGGACTGGAGGCATGAATTAAGTGGGGCATGGAGCTTTATGGATTCAGTGGAATCCAGTTGTGGATATGTAGATTGTGGAGATTGTGTGATTGAAAGCTTGACTTGGATCAAGAGTTGGGGGTTTGGATTGGGGTGCTATTTGGATTAAATTGGTGCACTAGAGTTGGCAAAGAGCTCAAAGCATCAGAATCATGGCGAGTTACATTGAGTGATTGTAACCTTTGATTTTTGTCTTCAGGCATGTAACATGTTATATTGTATGATATTGTGATTACCTAATAGTAGATGACACACTTAGGGTTTGATGGTTGTGAAACCTTATACCCTTGAGATGGTTTCCCAAGTATTTTGTCAAACAACTTGAATCTCAACTTTTGTGTAGGCTCACGATAAAGTGTTAGCCAAATGAAGTAAGATTTCAAAAGATATCAGTCAATTGAAAGTGATTTCCAATCAATTGGACTTGACAACTATCAATTGACTGAGCAAAGGGTTTGTGCAAATAGAGCATTTCTGTTTGAACAACAGTTGATTGGAAACTATTTCCAATAGACTAGAAGCTTGAGCAGTCCACTATAGGTAACTTTTAGTTGACTAGCGATATAATTGTTGTTATCCAACAATCATATATATGCATCTAGTCAACTAGAGGCAAACTAGAAGTGATTTTTCAATATATATTTTTTTTGAGAGCTTTTGGGCATAAAAACTTATTCTAAACATCAAATCTTCTATGCTCATACTGATAAATGTTCAAAATGATCAAAGAGCTTGAACATGGATTTGAAATGGTTTTGTCATCAAGTTGTTAGTAATTGCTATCGCCCTTTACTTTTTATTTCATTATTTAGGGGAGGGTTAAACGTTTATTATAAGTGTAATCCTTGTTAAGTTTCAAACTTGTGATAACTTATGAAATCTTATTAGTTAAGTCAAGGTACGTCTTTTTTTTTTTTTTTTTTTTTTGTAGAGGTTTACCCTAAATATTCTACATGTAATCAACTGTTTATAACAATTTTGTTAACAACTTCAATACTGCAAACAAAGAAACAAATAATGCAAAAAGGAAATAATTTTGAAGAAATTAAATTGAAGATAAATTCCAGATTGGTGCATCTACAATAAAGAAAAAAAAATTAAAAAATATTCAAGATTTACACATTTGTAATAAATCAAAGATTTGATTGCACATTTAGACTAAAAAAAACTAGCATGTGGATTAAGGTTCAAATTTCTCAAAACTAATCATGTAACATATTGCATAAATGATCACAAAAATATCTCTAAACTAACAACAAATAGGTTAATATAATGAGTGATATTGCCCACGTCATTTATTAGATTAAACTCATTCTGTTAATACAGTCTGACCTGGCTGTTGTTTTGATGTTGACACTGATTTAAGTTTGTATCAGATATTAATTAAACTCAGACTGATTAATGATCAAGGTTGATCATGTGGAGAGGAAAAGTCCAATCGCCACCTGAGAGGACCTTCGTTCGAATGACGGGAAGTTGGAGAGGGCTCAGTAGCTCTCGACTAGGAGGGAGACCCAGACCCAGTCGGAGAACGGCTCGTTCCTGACTAGGTCGAGAGGGCTTAGCTCGGTCTGGACCAAAGTCGAGAGGGCTCGGTGGCTTGTTCTCCTAGGTCGGAGAGCTAGGTAGCTAGGTAGCTCGACCGAGGAAGAGACGTTAGGGTTTAGGGTTAAAGCTGAGCTCACATGGATCGTCCGCGATCGATTGTCTGATATGGCTGGATCGATCGTGGTCCGGCCGATGGATCCGATCCGATATACCGATTATCTGATGGCGATCGTCGGCCACCGATCGATCAGTCCTCTATTCTATGGATTATCGGTCTGTCGTCGGTCTCTGTGAGAACGATACGATACGATTATCGCCGTCGATAGCTAAGTAGAGCAATAGGGATCGATCGATGCGTGGACCGATCGGCTGATGATCGGTCCGGACCGTCGATCGGAACCGTCGATCGGGATGTGTCACGATCGGCAGATGACTTGATCGATGTCATTGCCTGTTGTGCGATTTACGATTCACGATCTAACCATCTCCGAGCTTTTTGGAGTTAGCGGTGTCGTTAAATGCTTCAAAAGCTCCATCGAAAGAATAAGGCGAGTGCTCTCTTGTGTTTCATCGCGGTTGTCGGCGTTCGGCTTTGGCTCGATCGCTGCTACTTGACTCTTGCTTATTGGTTCGAGCTCGAGACACGAGTGAAGACCATGGATGGTATTGGTGTGAGTTCGGAGAGACGGAGATGAGGAGGAAGAGTGATTGGCGATGCACGAGTTGGTGGTGATTCGATCACGGTGATAGTGATTGGCTGTGAAGGGTGAGAGAAAAAGAGAAGCGAGAGAGGTTTGGTAAGGATTTTGAAAAACTCTCTCTCGATCAAAGGTTGTGTTGTTGAGCTCTTGGTGAGGAATCCATACATCTTTGCGTTTTGCCGTTGGTAAAGGTTTATTGTTCATCCTTTTGCCACCGAATTATAAGTCTTGTGCTTCATTTAATTTTTACTGACTTTGTGGAGGTTACTCCACAGGAAAAATACCTAGCGGGATTTGGGGTGTGATCTAGAAAGATCGGGGATCGTCCTTACGGACGCCAGGAGAGGCAGTTATCCCCGAACCTCGTATATCTTTGTGTGTTAGTGGTGGGTTGTGTCTTTTCCTTGCATCAGTTTTCTTTTTGCTTATTTCCATTGTGCTAACAAAGTTTTGTGAGAAAATTGATTGAGTTTTGAGGATATTCACACCTCTAGCCATCAAGGTCTAACAGTGGTATCGAGAGGCCTTAAGATTAACACCTAGAGAGCGAAGATGGCTATGAAGGAATTTAGCAATCGTCCACCCTCCAGGGCGGACTTCGATATTGGAAGAAGAGGTATGGAGTATTGGCATCTCCATGGTTCTCGATCGAGGAAGGGTTCACACCTCAGAAGAGCGAAGAAGGTAAGGAACTAGAGTCGTCGAGGTGGTGGTCGCCGAAGAGACGAAGTGACCCGATCACTCTGATGTGGGATAGCGAAGATCGATTTGTCGAGGGCGTCTATCGACTTGGTTTGTTGATAGTGGATGCTCACTCTTTACTACCCTTGAAAACAAAAATAGAGGTAATGTGTCCTTTGATAATAATGGTAGCCTTAAGGTTATAGGGTTGGAGATATTCGTATATCCGAATGTCTCCAATCAAAATGTCTACAGTGAGGGATGCCCTTTAATCTCTAGTGTCGTGACGATTGTGATCGGATTACGAGTTTGTTTATTCAATCGTGTAGAACACATCACATTGTTGTGTAAGTCTTAGTAGGCACAAGGGTACAACATTTACCAAGTATCTTTAAAAGTGCTACTAATGCCTCGCTAAGTGTTTCGTAGTAAGAAAGAAGAAGAATCGTGGGTGTGGCGTAGAGGTTGGCCGTAAACATGAAGAATATTAGAAATGGGAAACTTACAAACATCAGTATCAAAATCGATCGTAGAGTAAAAGACTCGTATATACAGCAAAGTAAGTCAATCAATACTTAGATTTATTGCGATATGGTTGTTTCATAATGTATTTTGTTGAAGTAGATAATGCTTAGTGATCATTGATGATTTTACTAGATATCATGGACTTTCTTTTTGAAAATAAGGATCGAACCATAGATGTTTTTTTCTTTAGAAGAGAAATGAAAAATCAACAACAATTAAAACAATTAGAAGTGATCGTGGTGGAGAATTTCAAACCAGATTTTAGAATTTTGTCGAAAGGATATGGCATGAGTTCTTTACTGGAGACCCTACAGAATGGAGTTGTGGAGAGATTTCAGAGGCTTGCTTATGTGTACTAAGGCAACTTGTGATTGGTATCTGTGACATGAATCTTGAAACAAAAGGAGTCTTGATACATGGTTTTAGGAAGACTCCCGTGAACTTTGGTTTGGAAACCCCTGATTAAACATCTTAGGGTGTTTGGTTGTAAGGTGTTTATCTTGAACCGAGGATCGTCTTGAAAAGTTCAGGTAGGGGATGTGAGGGAACTAGTCTCTACTGTAATGGCTCGTCAGTCTACAGTCTGATGGGACTAAATTGATTGAAGGTCCTGATGTGCATTTGAAGAACTTCCGTCGAAATGATCGATCGAGGATGTAGGAGAATTGATTTGAACTTAGAAATCTAAGTTTAAATGATCAAACAGAAAGAGTCGAAATTGACTCCGATGATGATGAGGCGGGCTCGATCGATCCTTTGCACGATCTTGAGCCCTTGCTGCTCCAGTGACCACTCGGCACGCATGCAGGATCTAGGATGGCCTCTGGTCGTCCCAGACCCATTGTGGGGCGTTCAGCGAGGGGTTAGGACTAGATCGTTCTTTAGAAATATGGGTGGGGCCTTGATCTCGAGAATCGAAATTAGTTGATAAGGTTGCGATTCACGGTTGGATCATGTATCTGAGGATGAGTTAGATCGATTTGAAAGGAGCAGTGTGGGACTTGGTTCCTAGAACTGAAGACCACCGTTATTGGAACGAATGGGTCTTGAAATAAGTTAAACGAGAGTCAAAGGCAAGGCAAGACTTGTAGCGAAATATAGTCAGGAGCATCGATTATGATGAGACTTATGTTGAGAGCTTTAATGCTGGCTATGAGGCATGAGGCAAGCTACATCTGGAATGGACGTTAAATCGGTTCTTAAGCGGTTTCGTTAAAGAAGAAGATGTTGAACAACCACGGGGTTGTGAATAGAAGTTCGAACCCCGTGTCTGAGCTCGAAAGCTCTTTATGGGCTTAAGGCACCTCGAGCTTGTGCGACGAAAGGTTGTCGACTTACTTACTAGAAAGGGTTTTGAGAATTCGAATATGACCTATTTCTGCGTGAGATGGTGAAAACATGTGTAGCCGGTGTATGTCGATGAGCATAATTTGTGCTCGAATAACAAAATTGATTTGAATGAATTTATCACTCGCGTGGAAAGTGAGTTTGAGATGAGTCTGGTGGGAGATGACATTCTTCCTTGGACTTGAAATCACAAACTCGAGATGGCATCTATGTTCAGGAGCAATACACTCGAGATGCTGAATCAAATGAGTGACTGAAATATCCACTCGATGGCGGCGAACACTCGCTGTGATGATAGGGAAAGCCGGTTGACTAATGATATAGAAGCATGATCGGTGATCGTAGTATATACATATCAGATACGACGTATGATAGGAGATTCTGATGTGAGGTTAAGTGAATTAAGAGATACCTTAAGGAGCCTGAGTAGCCTCTGGTACCCTCGTCTTGTTGATTTGATAGTATGAAGCTTGATCAGGTTATCTTTGGATCGATGAGAAGGATAAGCGGGTTGCGATTTTGGGTTAATCATGGTTGGTTGGTCGTCAGGTCAAACAACATTGCGTTGCTCTCTCGCAATTTGAATAATTGCCGTGGGAGGTATCCTGATGTTGTGGATGATCCACACCCTAGAAGATTATGGGTTTTCTGGTCTTTGGAGGTCTGACAGTTCATGATAAAAATCGATCAGGTCCGTCGTTCGGGACGAACACGTTGAAGTCGTCGTCGTTGCCTTTTAGAGATCGCGTAGGCTGGGAGACTCGTGTATGTTAGGTGTCCGAACCTCTTGGGAAAATGATTTAGTCGTTTGAGGAGAATTGGAATGTTGGGCTCGATAAGCCATTAGGACCCATCGTGATCGATAAGGACATTAAAGCGACAAGAGGAATTGGGAAATTAATTTGGGCAACTCTTGGAACATCTATGACTATAAGGTTTATGAAATTATTTTTGTTTGCTAGAAATGGGGTGAGATGCTCGGATCGGAATTATTCAAATGTATCGTATCGTCCCTTGAATAATTAGGTTGAACATTAAATTAGTAGGGGAAGACCGTTTACATCAATGTATTTGGTTCCTAGATCTTATCGTATATTCCAGAGAAACTTGGTTTGGACCTTCTAGAAATTATGTAACTACGGTTGGTTGATTTGTTTGATACCTTTGAGTACTTTTCATGATTTTGATTGAAACTATAATAAGTACTTGAAATAATGATATGAATTTGGTTATATTTTGTGAACTTGAAGCTGAAATATTCGAGGATTGATTTGTTTGAGCCTTGAGACTGTTTGTCTTTTTTCTCTGAAACCTATAATCATTTAGAGACCATGATCTTTAGAAATAGTTATGCTTGTAGATTCTTGAAAGTCTTAGTCTTTGGATTTGGAAGTTTCCTTTGGAGAAACTTATAATTATCGAACACCTCTGAATTTCAGTGCAAATTGCGATTTCGATATCGAGACAGCAGTCGATCGAACGTTCTGAAGTTCATCTGGATCGGTCGAGGATCGATCATTTATGCGCGGGAACCCTGCGTGGCGATCGTTACGATCAGATCGGGAGTTCGATGTTCCCCGATCGAGTCCCGATCGACTGCAGTGTGGCTCGCGTGAGAGACTCGGTGGCTTCGATGTCTCCTGACCGTCAGAGTTTCCGGTCGACGATCAGATCTTACGATGGTCTGAGGCCGTCGTCGGGGATCTGAGGGTCCGGACCCGTCAGAGTTCTGATATCTGATCGGACGATCGTCCGTTTCAACACTGAAACCCGTCTCCATCTTCGATCCTTTCTTCCTTCTAATGAGCGACTCTTCCACTGCACTCTTCTCTTCTCTTTGGGCGCCTAGCAGATAGATACCGAGGCTCCGTACTTCTCTAGAACTACTCACCTTGGCATTTCGGTTTCGTTTCTCAATGCAATTTGTTTTGGCTTTGTTGGTGGCTCGGTGCTCTTATTTGTCCCATTGTATCACATTGTTAAACCTTAGGAAGAAACAAGTGGGTGAAGGGACCTCTGAGAAGAAGGTTCCCTCCAGACCATACATCAGGGAGATTCCCAGATCACCATTTGAGCCTTTAAAGGGACCTTGAAATTGCTCCTTGGTGCGTACGTGGATCGAAAATTCATGGCCAATTTTGTCCTACATATCTGAAATCATTTATGACTTGATTCACTTGTCTATTTAGGCGAGATATCGATTATGACTTAGTATCGAGTTTTATAAATCTTAATGAACTAATGATCAGACTTATAAAACAAAATTATGGTTCTTAGCGAGACTCTTGATTGCTTCTTTGATTTTTTCTTTGATTACCTTGTTAGTAGGTGTTAGGAAATGTATCCGACTTACGGACCCTTACCTTCTCCTTTTGATATTTAATACTCCGTGTATTTCTTTGTCCGTGGACTAGATGAGTTAGATGTTGATTTTCCTACTTTTGCGTGTCGCGAGGATTATATTCGTTATACATTCTCACATATATTGCGCGATCAATCTAACCCTTGCGAGATCCGACGTCATTGCGATGCTTTATGGATTCTTGGGCGTCTCTAGACTTTGACATCATGTCTATCATTCTTGATCGTCTCTATAGCGAAGCTTTTATATGCCTATGGGCGTATAATTCTGATTAGCTCGAGACCCTTGATTAATGTCTCGGTAGAATAATCAAGATGGTGAGAGTGCGAGACTTGGGAAGCAGGGCATTTTCTAAGTGTATCGTAGACAAATGGGAGGTTCGGTGGAAGGATGGGAGCTCAGGTGAGTTACCACGGGACCTCGCGGCAGAGTTCTGTTGCACTGTTGCTCCTGCTGCCTAGCTGACGATCTCTGGCGAGATCGACGAGATCGTTGATCTTGGCGGATCGCAGGCTGCTCCGTTGATGAGCTCTTGTTCTTTGACGTTGATGGTGGATTATTGGTGACTATTACGATGATCTGATCGGGTTGGTGACACGTCAGGCGATTATGGGATGGATATACCCGTCTGATTTCATTTATCCGGCTATCCATTTCTCGGCGGCGTGCCACCTGAGGACCCCCTCCCGGTTGATGATGCTCCTCATGTGGGACGTAGCACACATTGTCTATGATGTCGTTTGAGTATCTATGTTTTGGATCTTTTTGTTGGATACTTATGTCGACTGGATGCTTGATTTATATATCTTTTATTTTTCTTTATGTTTCACTTCTGGTATTAATTTCGTTATGTCAGTATGTATGTCTTATTTCTTTATTATTGTCTTATAATACACTTAGAGGCATTTTAGGTGGATTAAGAAAAAGGCGATTATGGGTTAAGGGGTCCTTTAACGTTTTCTTACCTAGTCGCACCTTTTCGGTGTTTGAGAGAACTAAGTTTAGAGATAAATGAAAGTTTGGCTTTGGGGAGGATCTTGATTCTTATCCTACGTGGTGTTGTGTGCTTACTTAGCGGAGGATCTTGATTCCCCAAAATTAGGAAATATGAACATTTACGATCTAAACTTAAATCGTGTTGTCGACAAAAATGTTATTGTCTGATCCGACTTTGTGTTGTTTTGACAATCATTTAAGTTGTATCGGATATTAATTAAACTTCGGTGAGATTAATGATCGAGGTTAATCGTGTGGAGAGGAAAGTCAATGCGGATACTTAGCGCATAGTCGGAGAGGGCTCGGTAGCTCGTTCTGGACTAGATCGGAGAGCTCGATAGCTCGTTCTAGGGCCGGACGAGTCGGAGACGGGCTCGATAGCTCGTTCTTGGACTAGGTCGAGAGGCTCGGTGCTCGTTCTACGGACTGGCGGACGAAGTCGGAGAGAGGGCTCTCGTTCTCGGACTAGGTCGAGGAGAGACTCGGCCTCGCTGGACCGGGGTCGGAGGAGGCTCGATATCTTGTTCTCAACTGGTGGGGCTTGCTCCTCTGGACCGGGGGAACACAGGGTTTAGGGCTAAGAGAATTGGATCGTGGCCAGATCGATGATCAGTCACAGTTGGATCGTGCATCCAATCGGTGATACATTGAATGATCGGTCGATCGTGGCCGTGGCGGTATCGGTAACCTGATAGAACATGGATTATCGTCGATCTCGTGACGATCGGTAACCCGAACGGATTTATCGATCGGTGAGTAGCGATAAGTAGCGATAGGATTGTATGGGGATCGATAGGTGATGCCGATCACCTTGGGTCGTCGGCGATCGATGCACGATACCGGATCAGGATGATGTGTCGGTCCGGCTATGGATCGATGCATAATCGTATGTCGTTTGTCTTCCTTGTTTTCTGCGATTTCGATTTACGATCTAACCGTCTGAGCTTTTGAGTTATCTGATTGCGGTGTGCGATGTAATTGTAAATTAAGCTCCGTGAAGAATAAGGCGAGTGCTCTTTCGTGTTTCGGAATAGATATTGCGAGCGTCGTTCATCGTCAGCAGCGACTCTTGCTTATTGGTTGCTCGGAGACACGGTAAAGACCGTGGATGGTATTGGTGTGAGTTCGAGAACCGGATGAGGAGGAAGAGTGATTGGCGATGCACGAGTTGGTGGCGGTGATTCGATCTGGTGATAGTGATTCGGCTCTGGCTGAAGAGAAAAGAAGACAGAAGAGAGGTTTGGTAAGGATTTTGAAAAACTCTCTGTCGATCGACAGAGTCTGTGTTGTTGAGCTCTTGGTGAGGAATCATACTCTTTGTCGTAGGTGTGTTTATTGTTCCTTTTGGCTCCAGAGAATCTGTAAGTCTTGTGCTTCGTTTCAAATTTTTACGTGACTTTGTGGAGAGATTACTCATAGGAATACCTAGCGGGGTGTGATCTAGAAAGATCGAGGGTCCGGACACATAAGATTATCCCGAACCTCGTATATCTTTGTGTGTTAGTGGTGGGTTGTGTCTTTTCCTTGCATCAGTTTTCTTTTTGCTTATTTCCGCTGTGCTAACAAAGTTTTGTGAGAAAATTGATTGAGTTTTAGAGGAGGTTATTCACACCCCCCTCTCTAGTCATCCGAAGGTCCTAACACATTCAACTTATTATTTCAATAACATCAAACTAAAAGGATCATATATTATTCTCTATGTGAATTTTAAAATACTAAATTGAGTTATTGTGTTGGAGTCGAACAAAGAAAGTTTTAGCTGCATTGATTTGATGTGCCTTTAACTAAGATAAATCCATATTCTTACATGAAATAGAAACATCATGCTTAAATCAAATTGACAATAAGTAAGCGAGAACGAAATATTAAAAGGAATAAAATGTCAAGAATCACAAAAGGAAGACACACATCTTTTATTTCTCCAAAATTTTTAAGTTTCTTTAATAAAAATAAATTAGTTGGAGAAGAGAGTTCATTATAGATGTTATAGATGCATTAATAGATTTCTTCAATGATAATTATAATCTTTTAAGAAATTATTTTTAAATAAAAGTTCTATAATAAATAATAATTTAACATTTTAACTTATTCTACCTATAATAATAATTTTCATAATCAAATAATTTCAAAAATATTTTAAATAATAATGAATAGCATTTCCACATTGAACTCTTATAATAAGAATTTATCCTATTTAATTAATTACGAAAATAATTTAAGTACTATGGGATATTTACAACAAGCTCAAATGCTTGCAATAGGAATATGATATTTAATTAGTTTCAAAATGCAAAATAATTTCATGCAACCTTAGCCCTAAATAATCATTAATCTATCAAAACAGCTTCAAATTAACCAATTCTAGTTCATTAATTTAACCATAACCAATATTCTAAAACACGCCCTAGGCAGCCACCTAGGCACTCGGCGGTTGGCAATTGCACTGGAAAAGTGCTAAGCGGCCAGCCTAGGTGGACCAACTGCCTAGGCGGTGCTAGGCGGCGCAAAAATTTTGGATTTCTTTTTTTTTCCCTTTAAAGCCCTAAATCGCTACTCGTTCGACTGCCTAGCCTCCTCCGCCTCTCGCCTCCTTCGGAAAACTCTGCTCAACATGATCGGTAAGTTTTTCATTTATGTAATAATTTTTTTTCCCTTCCGCGACGCTTTCGGGTCACGGGACGTGTCCGCCGCCGCTAGACTAGTCGCCGGAAGCTTCCGACGACGGGTCTGGTGGCGGCGAACGCGTTCGAGAACACTGGCTGCAGCGGACGCGTCCCGCTTGCGTCGTTCAGCGACGCACAGCGGTCACGATTTTTTCCTTTTTAATTTTTTTTTATTATTTATTTAATTAAACAATTCCTCAGTTAAATAGGGTAATTTAAGTAGGCTTTAATACACCCTAATTAAATTATCCTAACAAACTATATAAAAAATATATTTAAAATTAAAATATTTTTATAAATTTTATTAATTTATTTATATTCTAATAATATTATATTTAAAATTTAAAATTTCTGATAACTATTATTAATAAATTTATATTTTTATATTTTATAATGAAAATTAAAAATTTCTAATAAATCTTATTAATCCATATAAATCATATTTATATTCCTAATTTTATATTTAAAATAAAAAAAAAATCCTAAAAAATTTTATAAATTTATTTATATTCTAATAATATTATATTTAAAATTTAAAAATTATGATAACTATTATTAATTAATTTATATTTTTATATTTTATATTTGAAATTATAAATTTATAATAAATCTTATTAATCCATATAAACCATCTTTATATTCATAATTTTATATTTAAAATTTTTAAAAAATAATAATAAATTTTATTAATTTATATAAATTACGTTTATATTCTAATAATATTTTTTTATTGATTTATATTATTTATTTTACTAATTTATATCCTAAATTTATTTTTAAATCACTTTATAGGTTATCATAATTACAATGACAAGTAATCCATCTTCGACCGTATCCGTTACTCAACCCGAATCCGGAATTCTTAGGAGAAAGTCAAATAACATTGGATGGGAGTATGAGATGTTGATTGATCCAAAGAACTTCGACAAAATTAAATGCAAGGTATGTGAAAAAACGATGTCGAGGGAGTATATAGGATCAAGGAGCTACATAGGAAATATATCTAGAAATGTATCTCGCTGTCAAAAAGCATCTCAAGAAGATAAAAATAAGTGCAAACAGACTATTTTAGAAGAGAGGAATAGAAAGAAGAACAAAATAATGGAAGAACAAAATTGTAGAGCAGAGGTGATTATTTCTCTGACGAAGAAGGTCCTGAAATTGAAGGGATCGATAGAATTAAAAAACCTCTTCCACTTGGCCCCATGGATAGATATGCATCGGTAATTGCTCTAGAAAATGTAGGTTCCAATGGGAGTAAAGTGCTTCGCTAAAAAAATATAAATGAAGCTCTTTTCAAAGAGAGAACTTAACAAGTTCAACAATATGTTGGGAGATGTGTTTATTAAAATGGAATCTCATTCAATGCTGTTAATAATGATAGTTTCAAGCAACTAATGGAGGCAGTGAGTCAATTTGGACCAGGATTCAAGCCTCCAACTTAATATCAACTTAGGGAGCCATTGTTGAAAGCTAAAGTTGAAAGAACAAAACAACTACTGAATAAACATAAAGAATGGGCAAAGAATGGGTGCTTGATCATAACAAATGCATGGAGTGATAGAAAAAGAAGAAGCATCTTAAATTTGTGTGTTAATTACAAGCTGGGTATTATATTTTTAGAGTTTAAGGAATCTTCAGACGAGGCACATACAACTAAACTTATTTTTGAGTATGTTGACAAATGTGTTGAACAAGTTGGAGCTCAAAATATTGTTCAGATTGTAACATACAATGCCACCAACAATATGCCTGCAACTAAATTGATGAGAGAAAAGAGATCTGAGATCTTTTGGAATTCATGTGCAACTCACACTGTTAATCTCATGCTTAAAAGTATTGACAAACTTCCACGATATAAAAAGATTATTGAGCAAGCCAAGTCTTACCATTTTCATTTATGCTCACCATAAGACTTTGTCAAAAATGAAAAATTTCACAAAGAAGAGAGATATAGTCTGGCCAGGAGTTACTAGATTTGCATCAAATTTCCTCACATTGCAAAGTTTGATTGAAAAAAAATCTAGTTTATGGATCATGTTAACAAGTGATACGTGAGAGAAATGTAAATGATCAAAAACAAACAAAGGGATGAGCATGAGTTTTTGGAATGGTGTGACACTTTGTTTGGTAAGAGTTCTTCGATTGGTAAATGGAGATAGAAAGTCATCTATGGGGTTTTATGGCGTCTTGAGCTAAAGAAGATATCGAGGTGACCCTAAGCGATATGGAATAAAACTATCACCTATCATAGGTGATTGGTAAAAATGAAGGATAAACTTTCACATCGCAACGTTTTTTTGTGAATACCTATTTTATTATAAAGATAGTTATTCGCTTGGTCATGTCACAGAGGATTTTTGAATGTATGGAAATTTTGCATGCGGAGTTAGATCTACAGGATATAATTATTAAGAAATTGCAAAATCTGAAGAAACAAGACTGGATTATTTGGAAAAATTGGCGTGAAATGTGAAAAAAATAATGATACATTACATTCGTGCGTATGCAAATGGCTCATACGGTGCCGACGACTTGACTAAGAGTGGCATTAGGGATACTTTCATATTCTGTTTATGAGTGTGAAAGAAATTAGAGTGCGTTCGAAGGAGTAAGCTTTAAACTTTAAGTCTTTAATTAAAGTAATGTATTATTAAGTTTTATATTATGTTACAACTAACTATATTTACTCTCCTCTCTCTTTGATTCAGTACAAAGAAAATGATGTCGATAGATTGAACAATCTAGTATTTGTCGAATTTAATGATAGATTGTTGAGCAAACAAAAAGAAAAAGAATGGAATATCGTCCTTCAGGAAGATGCACAATCATGAGAGATTGGATTGTGGATGGTGGTGATCAGGTTTAAAATCTCGACGATGGGGGTTTGGTCGGGCCAACGATAGGTTTCAGGTCATGTCTAAGTAATGTGTCTAATCTTGTTTTGTTATTTTATTTATATAGTAATTATTAGATAAATATGTTTATTGTGTATAATTTAAAAATAAGTTGTATATTAATTTTATATAAATTCTCAATTATTGAACTTAATATGGTTAGAAAAAATAATTAAATATAGTTTTCTTTAAAAAAGTTGATCATATAACTTGAATTAAAATTGATAAATTATTATTAATACCGAAAGGGGTGCGGATCGGAATTGGCATTGGCTTGTTGGACATCATGCATCGACTCCATGTCTCGCAATTAAATAAGCGTCCCACGATGATGATATTGATATTGATTTTAATATTATCTCGATTCATTTGAACTGGTACAGGTACAAGCACAGGATAAGGATAAGGATAAGTATCGTCCAGAGCTTTGGTATGACGGATCACCATATGATGCATCAAAGTTATAATAAGAAGGTTGTGAGTATGATGAACTTGACTAGAATCGATCTCATTCTAAACTCTCCGTCTTGATAATTATGAGCTTTCTTTCACATATCGATATTGAATAGCTACCTCTCCATGATCATCTTGAGTTGCGTGTGTGTCATCTATATCCGTGGCTCTAGTAGTCTTTAAGTGGGATAATTTTACCATATGAATCCTCACGTCACCATGCATAGCGCACTATCACTATCCTCGTTTGAACTTCTCGAGTTGGACTCGTGTGAAGGTCAATGTTTCGTCGATCATTATTATTGAATTGAATCGTGATTTTAATGGACCCTTTCCAGCAAATTGAGCGGGGTTTGCCTTTTTCCTTTATCGTAAACTGGACTTTGGTTGTGTTTGAGAACGTTTGAGATGAGCAGGGAAGAGATCCAGGAAAATCGAAATTCTTGATCAAGCTTCATCATCTTCTTCCTCGAGATATCTCCTCTAGCTTATTTTTTCAATGAAGATGGTCGTGGTGGGTCTCTGTTTCATCAGTAATGGATTCTCGGCCTCTGCTCATCCACCATCCATTCGTCTCGGTTTGGACGAATCCATATAGGTTATATGTGGACTCAGACTCTTCATTTTCTTCGTTTCATGTGCTTTTTAAGGCGTATATTAGTAGTAACCGTCTTCTCAATGACGATAAGAAGGCGATTTCGTACTTTTATATAAATGAGGGAGAAAGTTGACCAATTTTTTTCACAACCGCTTGAAGACGTTGTCTGTGAGAGAATTCGTACTGCAATCTTTTTTAAATTTGGAGTTGATCCTCCATATTGTAACCACCACTCAGCTGTAAGATAAATAAGAACAAAATTAAAATAATTATTTATATTTGTTGACAATAATTAGTAATAATTTTTACTATACATTAATAGTCTCCGTGATTGATTCCGTGTTTGTATGCAGTCTTGATATTACATGTCTGAGGGCCACTAATAAATCATCATTTGTGCCAAGATTATAACGATATTTATATGCCGGATTGAGATAATAGCCTATAATAATTAAACATATATAATTATTAATAACAATATTAAAAATTCATTATCATTAAAAAATATATACCAGCCAAATGAATAGGTTTTCCCATTTGATCATCCCATCTTATAGTTGATACTTGGGTGATTGTACGCATCTTAATTTCCTCTTTTGGCTTAAATTGGGTGGTAGCGTTGCCCGTTTGTGACAACATCGACTTCTATCGACTTCGTAAGCAACGTCTGATGGTTCTCTAAGAATATCTGCCGATATAGTCCCAATCGTGAATAATAATTTTTGCACCTCCTTACCTTGATCGTGTAATATCGAGGCTGACTCCTCGAGAAAGAACATGGCCTTTAATCGAGCTTTTTCGATTCAACGATTTTAATAGTAGAAAGTGAGTGGCAATCTAGTCGCTCACAGTGATATCTCTCCATTGATAAATTTCTCGTTAATCCATGAACCCGATGATAATTATAGATGAATTTTGTTAAAGATTGACCTTTACCTTCTTACTATATCGAGCCTACCTAATTACGTTCATCAAATCGACATACTGCGTGTGTGTCCAAAATAATGTTTGATACCTTTGCTCGATATCTCTCGCCCTTTAAAGTTGACATCATTATCCGTAATCACATTATATATATTACTATCTAGTGAACTATCCATGAAACAAAATGTAGGGTGCATCGACGATACGTAGTTGATCAATAGATTTAAATATCACCTTTATTGTAGTATAGTAGAAAGTTGATGACGCATCCGTCAGGTAGGTCTGTCCGCCCATCATACTCAACGTAACCTCATATAAGCTCCGTTGTTTCTTCGTGATAGGATCCAGTCTTGATCTCCTCCACTTGTTCATTAAATATGGTAGGCGTGATTTCATATACGTCGGAGGTTGAATACCGAGGACCAGTTTTGGATGTTGGACACCGCGCTCTCATGTAGTGTATGTGTTTGCGTTAGGAGGAATATGATTAAAATGGAAAAATTTAGTAATACTTTTATCTTTTGAATATGCATCATCAATCCTAGTATGTTTGCTAGCTTGGTTTGGGAATGCTAGTGGATCATGATATCATTGCGCGTCTTCGTATGGAAAACCAATACCACCTTGTGTTGAAGAATACGAACACTCTCTTCTAATGTTGATGCAATAGTTGAGCCACTTCCGCCACAGTACCATGTCGCATATTTTGCTTATAGTCATATTGAGTTCGAGAGGCATTGAGAGCTGCTAAAAAGTCTTCGTCATTTGGAACTTCACCACGACCTTCCATTTCATCATAGATTCATAGATTGGTTCTTTAGAACTTCGACTATCAATAAGTTCACGTTCTCGTTGTTGTTTATACTTTAATGTCTTTTTGCCATCAAGTTCCTCTTTCATTGCACGACGAACTTCTTGAGAAACTTTTGGACAATTAAAACATCCGGATATCCACCAGCAAGATGTTGTTTTAGGCGTGTGACCCCGCCGCCGCATCCAATCATATCGCATCTCCAAGCTGGATCATGAGATTTTTGTTTTGGTATCATTACCTATGCATTATACAAAAAGTAAGGATAATATACATTTCTAGGTAATGATCATCATTTTATAATGTCAAAAATGTATTTATCATTGTAAATTTACAAATTAAGTATATAAACTATAAACATCAACTTCTGAAATTTGAAACAATCTCCTAAAAATATTTATTCATCTTTCTCAATTTAGATTGATCAAAATTGCACAAGATTAATAGTGTTTTATAAGGAATCATAAATATGACAACATACCTTTATCAAGATTTTTAAAATAAAAGACTTGTAATATTTCTAAACATATTACAAAAGTACAAAAGTTAATATTCATGGATCCAAATTTGAAATTAATTCTAAGATAAAAAATACTATCTATAATAAATATATAAATTAGCATCAAGATGTTATTTTATATATAATAATTATACAAATTAATTAATTAATTAATTATTATTTTAAAAATATAAAATAATAAAAATATCAAAATATAAATTTAATTTATTAGTTTTTTTAGAATTTTTTTTAGAATATTAGAATATAAATCTGAATTTTTATTATTTTTAAAAAAAACTAAATTAAATTTTAAATTAAAAAAATATTATAATATATATCTGAATTTTTATAATTTTTTTTAAATTTTAAACAGATTTCTTATATATATTTTTTAAAATTTTTAAATACAATTTAAAACATTAAAAATTAATTTTTCAGAATATTAATTAAATTTAAATTTTTAAATATATTTTTATATATTTTAATTTTTATTAAGAAAATTTAATTAGGATATATAAAAGTCTGTTTGGAATATCACGCCTACCTTAGGAATTGTTATAAATCTAAATTACAATTTATTTTCCAAATCAAAATAAAATCTCTCGGGCACGCACGAGGCGCACCCGATCTCGCCGCTGGGAGCAATCTCGCCGCTGGTGCTCGCCTCGCCTCGCTGCTGCTAACGGTACGTTTTATAGGGTTTTTTCGCGCGACAGAAGGAATCGAATCGATTCCTTCTGTCGCGTGATCGATTACAGAAGGAATCGATTCCTTCTGTAATCGATCGCGCGGCAGAAGGAATCGATTCGATTCCTTCTGTCCGACGAATATCGCTTGTGCTGGCGCACATCAATGCGCGTATCACGCTCCAAAAGCACAGCCCACCCCCGCGCGATACATGCGCCGAAATTGCTGGGTGTCGTGTGGCAGTTTCGGCCAGGTGACGGAACGGTAAAAATCGTCCGTGCCGCCCGGCACGAAACGACACTGCAATCCTTGGTGGTGATGATGAAGTTAAACTAGGGTTCGGGCTCACTTGGCAAATGATTGATAAAGCAAGTGGAGCAAATAAAAATCTACAACCCTGAAGAAGTTCTAGAGTGAGAGAACTTCATGAAGATGATTTTGCATTTGAAGAAGAAGAGAATCATAATGATGATATTGAATTTTTGTCCGATGAAGAACAAGCTATTGAAAATTAAAGAGAAAAAAGTAAAATAAATATGAGTCTATGAGATACTAATATATTATTAGTTGTGTAATTTTGAACTCATTTTGTTAAGGCATGACTTATGTTATTCAACAATTATATTTTGCTTAGTGGTTCACAATGATGTAATTTTGTGAAATGCATTTGTGAATTTTGACACTTACTAGTTCACAATGATGTTTGCTTGTGAACTACATTTGTGAATTTAGCACTTACGGTTTATTTTTTCTTTCACTTAATATGACAACGATGAAAGGCATTCTAGTTGATCCATGTCATTCACTGAATCTAGCACTTACTGTTTTAGCACTTACTAAAATGCATTCTATTTATGAACTGCATTTGTTTATTTAATCTCATATTCTCATGCCATTCATAAACCCACTGTCATTCAAGGGATACCGAGGAATTTAAATGAATGTGAACTGCTTGTGAATTTAAATGAATGTGAACTGCTTGAGAACTACTTGTAAATTTAAATGAATGATTCATTTAAATTTCATTCTAGTTGATGTTGGCAAAACTTGTTTTAGCACTTACTGTTTATTTAATCCATGTCATTCACTGAATTTTGCACTTACTTTTGTAATCTTAGGAGATAGTTTAAGACATAGTTAGATCTCCATTGACTATAATAACCTTGACAACATTCAGATTTGCATATGTCCACATAAATCAAGGGATACCGAGGAATCTGTCTAGCTGTGCCTAATCCCTGCCTAAGCGGCCTAGGCGCTGGTCTGCCGCCCGACTAGCGCCTATTAAATTTTAGAACCCTGACCATAACTAACCACCATCTATGAAATAACTTTTATCCTAGATAATTAATTCTAGAATCTCCAAAGAAAATATTTCATTATTAAAATTAATGTTGAAGCTTTTATTAAATTTTCTTATGTTTTAACAATGAAAGATTTAAGTAACAAATTATAATGTAACTCTAATAATTTTAAATTGAAGATTTAAGTAAAGATTTAACTAACAAATATATCACACCAACTGAGTAATTTATTTAACAAAATAACCTTATAATAAAAACTAATTTAATCACATTAAGACCCAAATTAAATAAACATGTATAAACTAGTCCTAGCAGATCATAAAGGTATTAATATTATACTTAATAAAACTAAGTTCTATCAAGAATAAAATACTAATATCTAGGAATATACAAATTTGTTTTCAGATCTTCATTTTTGCTCTCAAGTTAAAAAAAAAGTCGTTCTTCACTCCCATCTGCTTAAGGCCAATACTAAGGTTTTTGACTGATCACAATAACTGTCTATTGCACAAACTATGGGTATGTGGGCATTGATCTCGCTAAAAATATTTATAATGCAACGTCGCAAACTCTGGGTATTAGGAACAACCATGTAATCAAGGAACAGAACAATCAAAAGATATACAAAAAATCCTTTTTGCATGTTCACAATCCAACAATAAGCAAAGTACTTTCCATGGTCCAAAGTAAAACTGGCGCATACCTCCATTATTTCCTCTAAATCGTTCCAAAGAGATCCCCAAATGCATGATCTTATCAATGACAAGTATGTGAATATATCTGGTGTATGCTTCTGTTCAATCATGTGCCAATAAACTTGCAGTGCAACTTTTGGCTTCCTTGCAACCTCACAAGCATAAATTGCATGGTTATAAGAGACAGTAGACATTTCAATTCCGCAGTTTTCCATCTCCCACAATATCTGTAGTGAGCGGTCCCATAAACCAAGTTTTTGACAAGACATGAGAGTAGTGTTATATAAGTGAACATTTAAGCCAAAATCTTGTTCTTGCCTAATGCCCTCAAACAATTTTATGGCATCAGCATGCCGGTTAGACTTATACAAAGCACAAAGGAGTGCATTCCATGTGTACCCATCAGGCCTATGCCCAACTGAGTTCAGCATATCATATACCTTGAATGCAAGTTCAGCTTTTCCAGCCTTCCCCAGGCAATTAATCAGTGAGTTAAAGGCAATAATATTTGGCCTGATACCATTATCCAAAATCTTTTGGAAAACACTGAGACCCAAGTTCCAGTTCCCCTCTTTGGTGCACGAAGAAAGAATTGCTCTTAGAATATTTTCATTTGGCTCTATTCCACTCTGAATCATTTCATGGTATGCATCAACTGCTAGTTCGAACTGTCCGCATTGCACGAAAATGCTGACCAATAACTCATAAGTTGTCATGGTACTTCCAACTGAATTCTGCTTGAGCATTCTCCAGAGCCTTTTAGTCTCAATTAAGTTTCTATCTTTCCCACAGATTGTTATCATTGTATTGTAAACAACGATATCAAATTTTCTTGATCTGCCTTCTTCTACAAATTCATTGAACATTCCTAAAGCAGCATTAGCACCTTGAACACTAGCAACAATTTTGAGTATCAAACTGAAAGTGTGACCAGTAGCAATTCCTTTCTTATTCATTATCTCAAACATGTGCAAGGCATCCTTAAGAAATCCATTGCGCGCCAGACTTGATAGGAGAGAGTTACACGCATGAGAACTAGGGTGAAGGGAAGAGGCTTCCATTGAAGCAAACAATTCTAAAGCACTTTTAACTTTGTTTGATCTGCTAAGGACCAAGAGTCTACCTGACAACAGCTCTTCATCCTTCTCCTCTAAGTAGTGCAAACCCCCCTTTGAAAGTTTAAATAGCCTCTTGAACTTCCTGCACGAGGGGCTTTGCCCAATATTCTCACAAAGTTCTTCTTGAATAACAGGAGTCACGAGAGGCAGATGCTCCTGGAGACAATCATTCAAATTGAAACTGACATCCTGATCCCATATTGGCAAACTAACTTCTTCTCCCAGTGTGACACCTGACTTATAGTAGCATACAGAAGCAGAACAATCTCGCCTTGCACAGAATGATAGATTGGTCATTCTGCACATTATCAGTGGCTTGAGTCTATTCAACCTACCGTTTTCACCAATCACCAATAGAGCAGGTGATCTATTCACTGCAAGTCTACTTGGTAGACATCTCTGCTTGAATGGCGCAAATTCAAGATAGCAAAAAGAGAACTGGAAAGACTCCTCTTTCTTAACTGGGATTCTAAAAACAGGAGAACTATCATACGCGGTGCAGATTATACTAATGCCCCTCAGAAGCTCCACCATATCAAAAAAGTTGCGAAGACAGCACTGAATACTATAAAAATTAACACTTGTGCTATCACAGAAAAAATGAAGCTTTTCAGTTCGCAGGATGTCAGAAGAGCTCAGCAACACTAGAGGAAAACAGCAAAGATAGCAATACATGTCATTCTTCCCTGATGAAAAGAAACCTACCCATACAAATCCAGAGATTGAACTACCGCAAAATAATAATAAAAAAACAATTTTTTGAAACCAATTATACAACTAGGAGCCTCCTCCAATCTAGACGACCAAAAACTTGCAAGAAAATAATGGTGAAGCTAGGTTACCAAGAAGAGTTGAGAGAAACCTAGACTTTGTCTGTGTTAGTGCGGAGCAAGATTCACATAAATCCAGCCTTCAGGATCTGAAAAAAAAATGTGTTTCTCCTCTTCGATTAGGATTCAAATGATGTATTGGTGTTGCTTAGTCTCTCTTCCTATATGAGTGCTCGGAGGAAGGAGACTCTTCAGTAGGTCGCGTCGGGGAAGCGTCGAAGCGATAACAAACAATACCAGACAGCAGCAACGTGGTCGAGCGCACGAGCCGGGTAGCCGATACCCGATAGGGATTCGAGGAGAGAGCCGAGAAGTGAGCAGACGAAGCCGTAATGGCTGGGATCGATCTGGAAATAGTTCAGCGATAAACTTGTCCAAATTAATTATTTTTTTTATAATTATCTATATATTTTATTTTTCTTCAAAATAGTCTTCTGTTAAAATTATTATAACTTTCCTCCGAATTTCTGAAATCTTTAATCATTTCTTCTTTTAGTTGCTACCATCTTTATTTTATTAAATAACAAAAGACTGACAATATTAAAGTCGATTTATAAGATAATATATGTTAAACTTTGCAATTTATTATACTAATCAGCTAACGTTTTTAAATATCTCGATTATACATATTTTTCTCTACAAATGACCGGGTCAATACCACCTAGGCACCTAGATTATACATATTTCTTTTTAAATTAGGCATCGGTATTTTCAAATATCCCCTTTTAACCCCTAGTAATGTCGTTTTTGGTTCTTTTTGTCCGCCTGTTAAAACCGCCAATGGCCAAACAAAAATCAAGGGCCGAATAAATTAACAAGTGATTTGATAATTTAAAAAATAGAATGCATAATTTAAATATTTAAAAACGTAATTCAAATTAAATTAATCAATGAAATTAGTAATAGAGGATGATAGCATTGGAAATTAACACACATTATCTAAAAATAGTAATAGATTATAGTTTATACGGGTTAGAATTACTTTTAATAACTTTAACAATTAGTTATATAATAAAATTTAATTTTTTTTTAACGAGTCTAATTAATCTCAGATGACTTTACCCACTGCTAGCATTGGATTATACAAATTTTATTTTTTTTTTAGAAAAATAGCACGTCAGAGAATAAATATACACCATCTATTATTATAAATAGATAAATTAATTATATTAATAAGGGAATACAAATTAACAAATTTATTTTAAAATTTAAAAGGTAAATGGAAAAGAACTTTTAAAGATAAAATAAAATAAAATTTATTAAAGAGAAAATCAACATAATAAAATTTATGTATTATATTACATCTAATCAGGGGTGAAATCCCGTATAATTTTGATGGAAGTAGTTGCCCCACTTTAATTTTTTATAAGTGTCCTTAGAGGTGTATAAAATTATAAAAATATTAGAGTCTTACCCCACTAAAAATAAAAATAGGGCAATGCTCAAAAATAAAAATTATTTTCTATAAGTCAATTTTTTTCCCCTCAAATCTCTCCTTATATTACCCCACCTAGTATAAGGGACCTAATTCATGCAATATATAGATATATATAGAGGCAAAGTCCGCCCGAACATAAAAGCATTTAGCCTCATATATGATTTTCAGCATACTACCGGCCAACTGCAGGCCGAGCGAGGACCCACGTGCTCATATATGCTCGGTCGGGCAAAGTTGACCCGAGCATAAAGACATTTAGCCTTATATATGATTTTCAGCATATTATCGGCCGACCGCAGGTCGAGCGAGCAACCACGTGCTTATATATGCTCGGCATGGAAAAATCCGCCCTAGCATAAAGGCATTTAGCCTTATATATGATTTTCAATATATTACCGGTCGACCGTAGACCGAGCGAGCACCCACATGCTCATATATGCTCGACCGAGCATAAAGGCATTTCGCCTTATATATGGTTCTCAACATATTACCGGTCGACTGAAGGCCGAGCGAACATCCACGTGCTCATATATGCTCGGTTGGGCAAAGCCCGCCCGAGTATAAAGACATGCTCAATAGAATGTATTCCTAATATATATACAGTCGGCTTGAACGACCGGCCGAGACAGGTTCAATAGAAGGTATGCTCAATATACGATCGACTTGAACGACCGACCGAGACAGGCCTAACATAATATTTGGCGAAAAACATCTTCTAGAAGCTTCTTCAGTTATAATGGCATGCCCCCCATTACAAATATAAGTCACAAATGACAAAAGAGGTACATCTGGGGTAAAAAAAGATTCCTTAAAGGATTATTGCACGAAGTACAGAAGATGACTTCATCTTCTAACAAACCCTAACGAACCGGGGACTACTTTATGACTACGGAGGTCATGTGAGGTAGTATAAAAAGGAGGATCCTCTCTGTTGGCAAGGTACGGAAGTTCTAGCATCTAAACTCTGTTTCACTTCAGTTACTATTCTTTTTCCGTTCTTCCACCTTTTGAGAGAGAAATCGACTTGAACGTCAAAGGGCCTAGCCAAGGATCTCCATCCCGGTTTTAGGTCACTAATGCTTTGTTGATTTGTCTCGCTGTGCATAGGATCGTGGAGGGCTTCTTCTAAGTCTATAGAAGGTTATCTTCATCATCGGAGCTGGTGCTCGTCTTTGCATATTTCATACAAGATCAAATTTGGCACCATCTGTGGGAACTATTCACTTGGATCTGAAGCTACGAAGATGGAAGAAGCTAGCAAACCTAACACCATTACTATACGCAAGATGATCTGGAGTTGCTCATCAACGCCAGAGTTCAGAAGATATTGCAACAACAACAACAAGAAGTCAATACTGGTGGCACGTTACCTGTAGTGCCATCATAGAGTGAGGGAGATTAGGGGGGTGTTGGACCCCGTGGGTGTTTTGATGTGATCAACCAAGTTGGTTAGGTCCTGCTTTGTGTTTGATCCCTATGTCTGAGTGTGCAGAAGCTTAGGAGCACAGGAAGTCGAGCGAAAAACGCAGGTAGCGAGAATGACGGCACGGGAAGGGAGCCGACGGACTCGGTGCGTCCGAAGGACGAGAGAGCTACGGAAGAGTACACCGGTGAGTGAGAAGAACGTGTGCGGCGTTCGAGGGACGTTAAGCCGGGGAGGAAGACTTCTCGAGGAAAAGGCCGAAAATTGGGTTCGGATGAGCTCTATTTCGGTTGGCCGCAATCACCCAATCAATCAGAGCTTTGGAAGGAGAAAGGAAGCCAAAAGGAGCTGAAGAAGCTAGCCAGAGGCGCCTCAGACCAATGCTGAAGGCACCTCAGCTGCCTCCACTGTCTGAGGCGCCTCAGACAACTTGGAGGTGCCTCAGACCCAGTCCGAGGCGCCTCCAAGGTTGTTTAAGGTGCCTCGGACCCAGCCAAAAGTGTCGTTTACAACCGGATAGAGTTTTATCCAGTCAAACCTTATGGAGGCGCCTTGAACCCTCTTGGAGGCGCCTTCAACACTCGAGATAGAGTTTCCAGGAGCTATATAAAGGCTCCTGGAGCTAGGAAATAATCATTCGATTCAGTGTTCAACTCTGTAAGCAATTCCTAGCAATAGTTTTGAGCAGTTAGTGTGTAAAAGGCTTCTCCGTCTTCAGTAAAGGAGATCTTCTACTGTGCTTTTCTTACTGCCCTAGATTAACAACCACTACAACAAATATGACTTTCTGCAGCACGTAATTATGCTATCCGCAGCGTACATCGCATGCTGCACAACTCCATGTTGTTAAAAGTCAGAACACATTCGTAGCGTGCGACTGCGCGCTGCAGTAAAGTGCATTCACAGCGCGCAACTGCACGCTGTGATAAATTGCATTTACAGCGTGCAGCTGCGCGCTACGAAAAGTGCATTCACAGCGTGCAGTTGCGCGCTGCGATAAATTGCATTTGCAACACGTAGCTTCACGCTGTGATTAATATCATTTGCAGCATGCGACCGCGCGCTACGGTTAAATGCATATAAAATAAAATAAAAATATCTATATCACACATAATTATCAATATCGTATAATTATAACAAAAGGAATAACTGTGTTACAGGAATATGAAAATAAAGAAAATAAATATCATATAATTTTATTTCCAATAGAAATAAGTGTGTTACAGGTTTATAAGGTAAAAAAATAGTTGATGGCTGCCACTTGAACTGATGGGATCGATATGATGTGCTTCATTCCCTTATTTAAGCAGCTTTGGTGAGGGTGAGAGCAACACCAGGTACACCATGGCACCAATGCACAAGACAATCTGCATTGAATCCCTCAACCGATGGGTAGTTCCCGCTGATGAACCGATTGTTAATCATGTAGTTAAGGGTGCTCTTAACATATTTCATGTCATCTTCATTGAGATTAACACCCATCAAAGCATGCATGATCCCAGCAAGGCCATGGGCAACCCCCCAGTACCTCTCGCTGTTCCACTCGTACATCAATGGGCACCTGCCCTTGCTGGCTAGTCTTTTTTCCATCCCTAATCATGTCCTTAGCTACTGATCTCTACAAAATTATGCATACAAGAAAACACTATTAAAAAGAGCAAAATATGGAAATGAGATAATAAATTTCATCCTTTAGTCTCACATCTTCAAACGATAGTTCTTAGAATATGCTTGTATTAGTATAACATCCACCTACGTGATTTAGTACTTCAGGTTGGATTAAAGTCTCTTAGACTTAAATATGGTATTAGAATCAATCCCTCACCTCTAACGAGGTTGAGATTGAGGAGAGGAGGTTGAGATTGAGGGTGGAATATTAAAGAAAGTTGGAAGTGAGAAAGATAAAACTTTCAGTCCTATTCTCACATCTTCAAATGAGGACTCTCATAACATGCTTAAATACTATAGGTCATCCTTGTAAGTGTATTGATATTTTGAATTGGATTGGACTCAATCCTGGACATTACAACTATAACGAGTGAATGATTTAGAAAATAATGAGAGGAAACAAGAAGGAAAGTTACCATATGAGTTGAGGGAATTATTCCCTTGCCGATGTGTTTATTTAAGAAAGAACACACCCACAAGTAGCCAGCTCTTTCATATAAAAGTTCATTTGGGGCATCGCGAGGAAATTTTATCTGTTTAGAAGAAAATGATAAATCAAATTTTATGCATCCAGCAATAAGTTTCCTATGACACATGATATCGATCCCAACTAATGCACTTTCATATCTGATGTATCATACCAATGACACTTAAACAATACAATAACATTCTTGAGACTTGTAAAGAGAAAACAAGAGAAATCAATGATCTTGAAGCAACGAAGATAAAAAACTAAACAATTACAAGCCATAAAAAAAAATCTCTACCAATAAGAAGCTCCGTTTCATTAGGCTTGGCTTCTCTCAAAATTCATGCAAAAAGAGAAATTGTAGTGATCAGAACTGCAAAAAAACACTTCAAGTTTCCTCACACCATAGTTCTCCAAAAATAGGAAAAGGAAGTTACAAGAAAAATCTTGACTTGGTTATTAACAGAAGGGACCTAATATTGTTCCACTATGATGAATTTATAAAAAAAAATCTCTACATGAACTACTAGTAAACTAATGAAAAAAAAATAATGTAAATGT